>NW_019416762.1:58997-127174 GCF_000390285.2 Anoplophora glabripennis
AATTTTTTTCTCGCACAGAACATAGCTTATTATGAGTAGTAAATGCTTACAAAAGCTGTTTTCTGTACGATAAACGGTTCCGGAGATATTCGCAAAAAACGAATTTTTTTTTAGAATTTCAACACCATGTATCTCGAAAATTGTGCATTTTAGAGGGTAAGTTAATACAAATTTTTTTTCAAATTTTTGGACGAGCTATCACATCCTGAAGTCCTGCGCATATATTATGAAACACCCTGTATATAACTATATTTATATCAAAAAATTATTTAGAACTAGAATATAAAATGGTATAAAAGGATACGCATAGATAGTCAACCAAAATATTAACTAACCGTTTTAGTTAATATAGTTTAATATAGTTAATATATAAGATAGTTTTTTTCTGTAAACTGCATATTTAAGAAGTTATGTTGGAAAATGTTAGAAAAAACACGTCATTTTTGAGTATTTTTGTAGTTTTTAATCTTTTCTGCAAATAGCACAACTTTTTTTCTTGGCGCAACCTTATATTTTCATTGTATATATTATTTTCGATCGATTTTTAATAATATCCAAGTTACGTCAAGCAACAGCCATATCTCTAAGGTTTTGAGCTTAATTCTCTTGGACTATGAGCGTTCAGGGATTCTTGATAAAAAAACTATCCAGTGTTCAAAAAAATCGATTAGATATTTTAATAATGAATTTATTTATTAAAGACTACCAACCATTTTCAATTGTTGAGGATGAGGGATTCAAAGCTTTAATTGAACAAGGGATTCCAGGTTACAAATTACCGAGCCGACAATATTTTTCAGGCTTTATTGGACAGTATGTCCAATAAACGGCACCGAAAACTTAAAAGTGTTTGTATAACAACTGATCACTGGACATCTTCACAAAAGACGCTAATAACAATAACCGATAATGCGTCTAACGTTACAAATGCAATTGAAAAGGTGTTGCTCTGGAAGCACTATGGGTGTTTCGCTTATAAATTAAACTTAGTGGTTAATTCTGCTCTAGACATTTCCATTGTTGCGAATGTAATAAAAAAAATTAAAACCATTGTCTCCCATTTTAAGAAAAGTTCTCAAACTACTGAAAAGCTTTTAAAAATGCACAATGTATACATTTTTTTAATCAAAATAAATGTTTTATTAGGAAATATTTTTCTTTTTATTGACGATTGCACGATGTGCAATTAGAACCAAGAGGTGATATCTTGAAGCATAGGAAGCGGAAGCGTGAGGGTGATGACGATCAGTTGATAGTGTGGGAACCCTGCTCAGTCGCAGCTGTCGACATTGTGTCTGCCATAAAATATTAAATTAAGAAGTCTGAACCAAAAAATGAGATAGATGAGACCATAAGTAACACTAATAGTGATATCTATACGAACACCGACCTCTCTGAGGGAGGTAATGACGATGACGAGTCCAATTTTGATGATAAATATCTTGAGAAATTCCACGATCTGCCCAAATTCTACATATCCGGACATGATATAATTGTTTGTTTGATTTACAAGTCAATTTTTCATAAAAAAATTAGAAAAGAAAGTTATAATTATTTGTTTTAGATGCCAAAGAATTACATAAAAAAGACCAATCGCTGCGATATTAGTGAAAAAAAAAACTGACCATCAAAGCTGTATTGCCAGGCGCTTTTAAGTTAGTACAAAGGTGCCGAAGAATACCAGGTTAAAAGACAAACCCTACAGTCTAGAATCAAGGACCTTCTAAAGAAAAAATCAAAGGAGCTTCTGTCGGCCGATTCAGGCAATGAAAGTGAAGACGGAGCTTCTTATTCAAGCAAATATAAAGGATAGCGAATACGAGGGGGAGGGGACGAGTGGTTTCTTCGAATTGTTGTTTATGAAGCGCCCCCTTAAAAATTACACGAGCGATAATGAGAAGAAATATACTGATATCATCATCATAAATACGAGTGCCAACAGGTTGTCTTTTGACTCGTCGAAGCCGATATCGGGCAGCAATAGCTGGAAATATAAATATATTATAGAGCCGATTCTTCAAAGACACTGGCATCGGACGGTGATAACCTAATGATAGATGCCACAGATAACGCTATCGACTACGTGTACTGGAACGAACAGGAGATTATTATTATTATTGAAGGAACGGTGATTCAAGTTCAAGACCGGGCAGAAAATTGTAACTTACGAAATAAAGGTGTGTGTTGGGCCTTTCGAAACCTTTCTTCTTTTGTTTGATGGTCCCCAAAATTTAATATACATAGGGTAGGGGGCTCTAAGAGTACGCAGTTGTTGAAAATCAAAGTTGGCAATACGCAGGCGCGAACTCCTGTTGTCTCAAGGTTGTTGACTTGCCGTTGGTTACAAATGAGTGTATGTTAGTTATGGCGATTGATGTTTCATGTAATGTGCACGACAAAGAAACTAATTTTGGTCCGAATTTTTATAAATTTTAACTGACTCACAGTAAGTATTTACACATTTACCTGCATTTAATCTGAAATAATACTTATTACATTACAAAGTGCGTTACAAAGGGAGTACAATCATATACGTACATTACATTTTCGGGTTTCATAACCTCTATTAACAACTTGTTAAACATATTTGTGGACCTGCGGCTAAGAGTACACAACCAAACAGTACGCTTTGCGTACTCTTACCAACCATGTGCGTACTCTTACCAACCACATGCACATTCTTAACAACTAACTATCTATCTTTTGCAGGTTTAATTTAAAAAGAAAAATTTGCAGAAAATGGGCAAATATACGCGAAAAACTTAGCGATCTTTAAAGTTTACATCAGATATCTTGCAAGAGGCCCGGAAAAGAATAGAAAGAGGAGAAAGCAAGAGATCAGTAGCTGCTTCTTTAGGCGTAAACGAATGCTCCTTGAGGCAGCGGTTAAAATTGGGAACAGTTCCTATAAGCCTAGGACGGTTCATTTGTATCTTCACACGTGAAATGGAAGATGAACTCGCTGGTCATATACGAGAACTTGAAAAACGGTTGTATGGTCTAACAATGAAAGATGTTATGGTACTGGCGTACCAGTATGCTGAAATGAATAATTTACCTCATCGTTTCAACAAAGATAAGAAGACTGCCGGCAGAAGTTGGACAAGAGCTTTTGCAATTAGAAACAACTTGTCTTTAAGATGTCCAGAAAAATGCAGCTTAGCAAGAGCCATTGGATTCAACAGAATACAATTCGATCGTTTTTTTGTGAATCTACGAAAGTGTTATACAAAAACCCAAGCCGGGCCTCATCGTATTTTCCATATGGACGAGACCGGAATGTCTACTGTACCAAATAAAATTCCAAGAATTTTTGCACCCAAAGGGAAAAGAAGTGTGTCAAAAGTAGTTTCCGCTGAAAGAGGAGAAACTGTTACTGCGGTGTGTTGCATAAGCGCATCGGACATTTGGGTTCCACCTGGATTGATATTTCCACGAAAACGAATGAGAGATGAATTGTTTTATGAAGCACCTCCAGGAACTTTGAAATTAGTAGTTAGCTCTGGTTATATGAACACAGAACTTTTTTTATAATGGTTGCAACATTTCCAACGTTTTGTGAAATCCACTGCAGAGGATCCTGTAATTTTGGTGTTAGACAACCACATTTCTCACTGTAGTTTGCCTGCAATAATTTTTGCCAGAGAACACCACATAACACTGTTAACATTGCCTCCACGTGCAAGTCACAAGCTACAGCCCTTAGATAAAGGGTTTTTCGGGCCGCTCAAATCAGCATTCTCAACCGAGTGTGATAAATGGATGGTCACAAATCCGGGTAAAGTAATCACTTTAAAACAAATGTCTTTGTTGTTCCACAAAGCCTATTCTCGAGTAGCAACCATTGATATTTGCGAGAAAGCATTTGCCTCCAACAGGTTTATATCCTTATAACCCCGATATTTTTAATGACGACGATTTTGCTCCTGCAGAAGTTACTGATGTGTTACTGGATAAAAAATATTGAGCAAAGAGGAGTAGATTCTGTTACAGTTTCACTGACAATTTCTCAGTCGGATTCTTCTGATGATGAGGACGACAGTTTACCTTTAAGTGTCTTAAAACACATAACAACTGATAAAAGAGGCACTCCGCCAGTTTCAGTCTTCAAAAATTACGTCTCATCACCAGCCATCAGTGAAACGACTTATTATTGTCCAGATGACAGGCCAAGTACTTTTGCTGCTGGCCATTCATCAAGTTTTAATACTAGCACTAATAATACCATCACTCCGACAATGATATTACCTTTGCCAAAACTTAATGAAGCACAAGTTAGAAAGAGGCGTGGGAAAAAGTCGGAAATATTGTCTTCTACGCCCTACAAGGACCAGCTTCAGGAAACTTTAATGGAAAAGACACAACCGGCGAAACGTCAAGTTTTTTCAGGCAAATCTGCCCCAAAATCGTAGCAATCCGGTACACAAACGAAGAAGGGGAAGAAGAAAGATAAAGATGCCGTGTGTCCTGCTTGCAAAGAGTCTTATAGTTCGACCACAAAAATGAGCGACTGGTTCCAGTGTGGAAACTGCAAACTGTGGTGGCACGAAGAGTGCATCGATCTTCTCGACGAGAATGAATTTATATGCGAGCTCTGCACATATTAGAACAACTGGCTACTTCGGTAGTCGAGCTGAAACTTGCCCTTATCCCAACTGTTATTTTTCTTTTCACTCTTATGTAATAAATTTTTGATTATGTTTTGTGGATAATAAAGACCTTTATTATTATTATTAGTTGTTTAAGTTTTGACACCAAAGGTATTTTTCATACGAGTCAATATTTACTTTAAGAAACTGCTTTTTAGTTGTTTTTTATGATGAAATTCTATTTTCATTTACTTAGAACATGAATATTGACTGCGTACTCTTGCATGCAAAACAGCGTACTCTTTGAACACAAGTGTGTCTAAGAGTACGCTGTAGAAAATTTCAGAATTTTGCGAAATTCCAAAGATTGAGTTATTAAATATGTTTAAGAATTTATTTTATATTTTGTGATATTATAACGAATATATTTTCATATAAACAAATGACTTTTATTTAAAGAATTTTTTTCTACGACACTAAATATTAAGTGTGTACTCTTGGAACCCCCTACCCTATATACCAAAACATATTAAAGAGGTTAAATTTGATTGATTTTGAAATCGGACTCGATCTATTATTGCATCAACACCAACAGCTGTCCTGTGGGTGTAAGCCATAGCCTAGGCACTTGATACACGCTTTAGTTTTACCACATAACGCATGAGGGTGCTGTTGCTGGTTCTTTGTCCTTTTCTATCATTCTGTTACTTCGTATTCTATCATTTAGATTCCGTTGTTATTCATTTCCGTTATATTCGTGCGATTTTAGTGACGTTTTGATAGACTTTTTGTCCTTTGTTCTTATTTGTTTTATATTCAGAAGTATACAAAATAAAAAAATTGCAAGTATAATACACTTGCAATTTTTTTTTAATTATAAATTATTTAATTCTTCGATACAGTGTTTAACAGCGTTAATGGTGGGACATTCCGAGGAAGTCCTGGCATACCCTTGAAAGGGGCTGTTATAAGATATTCCGAACATTAAATTTTGGAAAACCTGCATAACGGAGGTACGGAACATGCATTTTCAAAAAGATGGAACAAATGAAAAAGTTGTTCCTCCATCTCTAAAAAATTTTATTCTCACTTTAGAGGGAATTGTAGACTTAGCAGACGTTCTTTTTTCTAGAAATATTAAATTTTTCTTTGCCAGATTTTTAATCAACATCCCTTAGAAAATTATTTCGTTTGTATAGGGGAAGACATATAAATCCCTCTTGCCAGCAATTTTTTTAAAGTTACAAAGCTTTACTGGTAAGAAATATAACTGGAACTCACTCTGTAGCATCTAATTGTGAGGAAATTTACGAAACTTCACTAATTCAATTGAAAGAGTTGATTGGCTTTAGATATACAGAAAATAATTTTGTAGATATAATAGAAAATCCACAAATACATAAATGCATAATATCATCTGATGCTACTACTAGTGTATTAAAACGTTGCATTAATAAGGCTGCAGTAGGCTTCTGGCTTTATAGCCAAAAAATTACCGACGAAATTTAACTGCAACTCGTGTAAAATTCATATATTGGGTGATCAAACATGTAACTCAGAATATCTCGAGTTTGTAAAAGAAAAAGAATATGTAGCAGCAAGAAGTTCATCATTGTATTGTAACGATTTATTTATAAAAATCGTTTACAAAACATATAATATCGCTAAATGTATACTTGCTAACTTTAATGTTGAAAAAAATACAAGACAAATTATTTACCACTATGTAAAATATCATGTTCGATTTTCATTTATATGTGATCATAGAGAACAACTTATTCATTTTTTATATACATATACATATAATAGATTTATGTATCTTCACATTTTGCAATGGTATAAATTCTATTTTAACAGGGAAATAATGTAGGTTAAATAATAAAAGTTGTGCTTTATATAAACAGGCTCTTGAAATTTTTAAAAAGTAAAAGATGTAAGTATCCGAAATAACTTTATTGAGCATGTTTTTTTAAAAATATATTTTTTTAGTTTTGCCTTATTGCATGTACATGAGGGTGGTCTGAAAAGTTTCCGACCGCAACATGAAGATGGCAGCACTCGTAAATAAAAGCCAGTGAATTTCGTTGTTCTCAAATGGTGCTAGACGACCGCCGAATTAAAGTGAGAGAGATAGCAGAGGTTATGAACATGTCAAAAGAACGTGTTTGTCACATATTAAATCAACATTTAAACATGAGAAAGCTGTCCGCGCGTTGGGTGCCGCGTTTGCTCACGTTAGACCAAAAACGTGTTCGAATGAACATTTCCAACGCTCTGTTGGCGCAGTTTAGGCGCAATAAATCCGAGTTTTGGCGCCGATTAATTACTGTAGATGAAACTTGGATACACCATTATACGCCCGAAACAAAAATACAGTCCAAACAGTGGACTGCAAAGGGGGAACCGGCTCCAAAAAAAGCAAAAACTGTATTTTAATCGATTATCTTCAAAAAGGAAAAACCATTACAGGAGCGTACTACGCATCATTACTTGACAAGCTGAAGGCAGAACTTGAGGAAAAACGGCCACATTTGCAGAAAAAGAAACTCCTGTTTCACCAAGACAACGCACCGTCTCACACCTCAGCGGTTGCCATGGCGAAAATCCACGAATTACGGTTTGAACTGCTTGACCAACCGCCTTACTCACCAGATCTAGCCCCAAGCGACTTCTTTTTGTTCCCTCATCTAAAAATTGTGCTCGGAGGACAGAGATTTTCGTCAAATGAAGAGGCAATCACCTTCGTGAACAATTATTTTGCAGAGAAAAACGCCGAGCACTATTTGGACGGGTTACAGAGATGAGAACATCGCTGGGAGAAGTGTGTAGAGTTACAAGGAGACTATGTTAAAAAATAAAAAATTCTGAAAAAATGTCTTGTATCTTTGTTAGGTCGAAAACTTTTCAGACCACCTTAACCTAAAACTTCTGGCAGTTAGACGGACAGCGATGACCCGCAAACTTTTTTACAGCAAATATTGGTTGTACATTTTTAAAAAAAATATATTGTAGCATTTTTTCATCGGTTATATTTATATTTGCCTACTCGTAGAGGAGAAGTTAGTAAGCTAGGCACATGTGACGATGTTGTGTCAAGATTACGTAATGATATTGAAAATATAAATTACAAGTTTTTTTTCTGACAACTGATTTTGCTCGATCTTAGAAAACGAGGTATTTATGGAACAGCAACTAGGAGAAGTAACAGGCTCTAAGGTGCAAAGGATGTTTTGGCAACGGATAAGGTGATGAGCAAACAACCATGGGGAATTGCATACGTGGCAACTAAAAATGGTAACAGTTAGGACAGGGTTTGACCGAGCACCAAAAGTCAAAACCGGATCTGGACAAATGACAGTTAATTACCAAGCCCTTATTCCATCTTTCCGTGAATTCAACTCTAATAAGAAACTCAATGTCATCTTGTTGAATTTCCACGAGTATTTTGATGGGCCCCTTGGCATGGAAGATATTCAAAACACAAGTACAGGGTGACCCAGATTGAAGGATGGCCCCCGTTATAGGAAAACGGAGAGAGGAAATAGGAAACCGCGGGCGGGGATCTCTATGACGATATAAGTATTTGTTAAAATTCCATCTTGGTAAGTTTACCACCCTAAGGCTGTGACGTTATGGGAATTATTTTTCCCAATTGACCCTGAACTTTTAGTAAACGGAATTAAGACAACCTATTGGTTCCACCACTACTCTAACCAAAGTAAAGGACAGAAATATTTTTTCAGTTACATAATTACGACACACAATATTACGACTTTGACCCTATTCAATTAAAATTCACACCCTTGTCAGATTACCAAATATATGACTATAAAATCACTGACAAACATGAACATTCAAAAAAAATACCAATCACTATTACAAACGTCTAATTTAAATGATACAGAAATAAGAAAATTACTTCAATTATGTAATAAATATTCAAACATCTTTAAAAAACCAAATGAAGATCTAAATTTTAGCAACGCGGTAAAACATGAAATATCATCTACAGATAACTTAGTAGCGTAAAAAGTTCTCAATACTCTTACGTCCATAAAGAAGAAGTATCCAAACAAATTTCCCTTGGTCCTCTCCAATATGGATAGTACCAAACAATTGGACGCAAGCGGAAAAAGAAAATAGAGACTATCGACTGCAGAAAACTTAGGTACTGGTTCCGGTGCCCCAAAAACACAAAAATCAGAACACCAACAATTACTAGTCCTGGACGGTGTTTCCCAGCACAAATTTGGAGGTTCGAATATATCACAGAGCCACAAGACTTTACAGAAAATGAGGTAGATGCTGATAAATTACGTTCTAAGAATTAACTTCCTGTGAGAGAGTCCGTGAGGTACCGTCCAGTAATAATCAAACGCAAAAAGGTGACAACGTATTTGAAACACTAAATGACGAATCCAGAGAGCAAACGCCCACAGAACAAAAACAACTAAAAGAAAAGCGCCGAAAACGTATCATGGAAGATCAACTGTTAAAGATGTGGAAAGAAAGGGATGAAAAAAGGCAAAAAATTTTGGAATCAACTTTGAAAAAGAAACACGACGATGTGGAGTTGTTTAGCCGTCACAAGTCTTAGGAAACTTGCCACCACCTTAGAAAGCAGAAGCAAAAAAAAACAGTTAAGTATAATAATTGCTGCCTTGATCTCATAATCCGATAGGCAGCAAGAAATGCATCTACAACGCCAAGTTCAGCTCCGTCACATTGCGCATCTTCTTCTGGTTTTCTTGCACCATCTTCTTCATCAGAGTATCATATATCTCCTGTGGCAAATACGGCCTATGTATTGCCAGGACCTACTGCACCACAATACTTGCAAAGACCAGTAATACCACAATATTCTCCCCTTAGTGCATGTTGTGGTTCTGTAATAAATAAATTATTGAGATAGCTAAGCAACAGTTTTTTATAAAAAAGCAGATATCTCTGAATTGAATTTAGGAAAACAAATATACTTCTGCAAAAAATTAAGGGAGCAAAAAAATTTTTCGAATTTTTAGTGATTTTTCAGAATGCTGTATCTCAATTAAAAATGATCGTATCAAGGTTTTAAAAAAAGCATTTTAAAGCGCCGAATGTCTAGTTTCCAAATTTCTTAATTCAAAATTTTTAGGAGCGACAGTCATCGCGAAATTCTAAGAAATAAGACTAAAAAATTTTTTTTTCAATTTTTTGCGTTTTTTTTCTCGGTCCACGGGCTTGGAAAAATTTTTTACACAAAAATCATGATATGGACTTGATAGCCTGTTCATTCAGCTTTAATTTCTTTTTTTAAATTTTTCTCTACGTTAATTTGACCCGGAGATATTCGACTACGAATACAAAAGCATCCTTTTGGCTTTAACCATCGATATCTCAGCAACTAATGATCAGACAGAAAATTGACGGGCAGTTTCGAAATCTCGAATAAATTTCCTACAAGGCTATGTAGCGTTCTTGGAAGAAAAAAATTTTCTTTCATCCTCGACATTAACTTGAAAAAAGTGAAAAAAAGTGACTTTTTGACTTGTTTTGCTAAGTCGACCGCATCTTTGCTAATATCGATGGAGAGTCTAATGCTTGTACGAATTTTTACACCTCGATGTACCCCCAAAAGCTCCGTAAATGGGCAGATCGATCTATCGAACGGTTTTTCCGGACCGCTTAATCAAAATTTCAGAAAAATTTAAAGGAGCAAAATTTACATTTCTGAGCACCCTGTAACGTTCGTAAAAATGAAAAATTTGATTTTTTTTCAATTCTTTCACAATTGGGCATTTTTTGCTCATTGAATTTGAAAAAAAAAATAATTTTTGAAAAAAAAACTTTTTTTTTAATTTTTGAAAATTTTTTGAAAATTTACTCTTTTTTATTTTTTAACAACTCAAGATAAAAATATTGAGTCATTTTTGAAGCGATGTACTCTTTCCGTACCGTAATTTCCTTTATTTTGAATTAACGAAATTGATTAAAAGTTGATACCCCCAAGATTGGTGTAGTCCTCGATCTGCGAAAAAATAGTGCGTATTATCCTAAACTTTCTTACGAAGCTAACAAGTGTGAAAAAAACAGTTTTTTTTTAAACTCTATCTTTGATTCAAAGGAACCAACCAACAGTTTTTCTCAAAACTAACAATATTTTTTGTAATTCTAGTGAAAAAAATTAATCAAAAGTTTTTGTAGACTTCAATTTTTTTAATTTTTGTCATGCCTAGACGGCATTTATCCGCACCAGAAGTCGCTCAGCTTCGTAAGAAAGTTTAGGATAATACGCACTATTTTTTCGCAGATCGAGGACTACACCAATCTTGGGGGTATCAACTTTTAATCAATTTCGTTAATTCAAAATAAAGGAAATTACGGTACGGAAAGAGTACATCGCTTCAAAAATGACTCAATATTTTTATCTTGAGTTGTTAAAAAATAAAGAAGAGTAAATTTTCAAAAAATTTTCAAAAATTAAAAAAAAAATTTTTTTTTCAAAAATTATTTTTTTTTTCAAATTCAATGAGCAAAAAATGCCCAATTGTGAAAGAATTGAAAAAAAATCAAATTTTTCATTTTTACGAACGTTACAGGGTGCTCAGAAATGTAAATTTTGCTCCTTTAAATTTTTCTGAAATTTTGATTAAGCGGTCCGGAAAAACCGTTCGATAGATCGATCTGCCCATTTACGGAGCTTTTGGGGGTACATCGAGGTGTAAAAATTCGTACAAGCATTAGACTCTCCATCGATATTAGCAAAGATGCGGTCGACTTAGCAAAACAAGTCAAAAAGTCACTTTTTTCACTTTTTTCAAGTTAATGTCGAGGATGAAAGAAATTTTTTTTCTTCCAAGAACGCTACATAGCCTTGTAGGAAATTTATTCGAGATTTCGAAACTGCCCGTCAATTTTCTGTCTGATCATTAGTTGCTGAGATATCGATGGTTAAAGCCAAAAGGATGCTTTTGTATTCGTAGTCGAATATCTCCGGGTCAAATTAACGTAGAGAAAAATTTAAAAAAAGAAATTAAAGCTGAATGAACAGGCTATCAAGTCCATATCATGATTTTTGTGTAAAAAATTTTTCCAAGCCCGTGGACCGAGAAAAAAAACGCAAAAAATTGAAAAAAAATTTTTAGTCTTATTTCTTAGAATTTCGCGATGACTGTCGCTCCTAAAAATTTTGAGCTAAGAAATCTGGAAACTAGACATTCGGCGCTTTAAAATGCTTTTTTTAAAACCTTGATACGATCATTTTTAACTGAGATACAGCATTCTGAAAAATCACTAAATATTCGAAAAAATTTTTTGCTCCCTTAATTTTTTGCAGAAGTGTATATATGTACTTGACAACATAAATAAAAAGATAAAAAACTTCACATTGATCACAATTTCCCCAGTATTATAATAAAAAAGAAGATACAGTCCATTTAATTTCTCTTATGGTGAACAGTTAAGATGCATCATAATAATTGAAATGATAGAATCTTTATCAAAAATGGATGATGAATTGATTCCAAATATTTTAAAATTTCATGGAAAAACTAAATGGATGAATGAAAAAGCCTATAGATTTGGAGCATGCAAAAATATAAGCTATAGCAAACTTACTAATTGTGATAAAGGGACTAAGTACATTAATGGAAGAAGAATAGTATCAGATGATTCGAAAGGATGCTTTGCATTTGAAGAGGATAACATAACTCCCATTCATGTATTTAATTCTACATCCTTTACATTTGATTATATTTCAATTGATTCACCCATGACAAGCGCTCAAGATTGGGAAGGATGGACTAAATATGTTCATTTCAAGGACACTGTAATAGGAAGTATTGGATCACAAGTGGATTCAGATGCAAAATCTGGTAGAAGCCTCTTTGGAGTTTTTCCTTTTGAAATGTCATCGACATTATTGATAGCCATTGCTTCATACAAATGCGAAAATAGTTATGATCATAATTTGTACATTTTATGTTTCGATGGGATTTTTTTTTAGTGCCATTACAACCTCACCAGGACCTATTGTTTTATCATTACAGGCAAATGAAGAAAGTGAAGACTGTCAAAACCTATTTGGGGTATAAAAATTGTTACTACAAAGTTTGGGCGGAACGCTTTAGTAGACTTGGAGGATAACTCTTGTCATCCTACCAAAAAGAAGCCTTCACGCAATCGAGGCCAACATTGAAAATTTTGTGCCGGGCAAGTACGGCTTGGTAACCAAGGGTCTGCAACAGTGCAACCAACCGAAACCCGCTGTCAATTCTGAAATAGTGTAGCTACCACTACTACAACCAGAGTCGATATAGAAAAAACTGTAAGTGCCCCCAATATTTTATATTTGGTGTGTCCTGTTAGAAAATGGAAAGAGTTGTACATTAGTTGCACTCTTTTTATTTTATATTTAATTGAAAATTATGGACCCTCTTGTTCAAGAAACTGATAATTTTATTGCTTAACTTATAATTAAACTTAACTAAAACATTTTAGAGTTCAGAGAGCTAATAGGGGAAACATGAAATTAGTTGTGAAACCACTCACCATAACCACACCATACTAACATAAAAACTATAGAACATAAATTTCTCGAGCCCGGTCACACTTATATGGAATGCGACTGGGACTTCGGGATCATTGAAAAACATATAAAAAAATGCCCCAAATTTTTGTTCCTGATCACTGGATGGAGCTCATTTCAAAGTCTTCTAGAAAATTTATAGTACATAAAATGGAACGTACCTTCTTAATGAAAAGATTAAAGATCCCAAGAAGGCTACTGATGGAAAACCGTTACATTTTAGAGATATCGTAGTTTTCAGATATTCTAGAGAATTCGATGGATTTTCATTTGCCTTCAAGTATAATATTGATCCGAACATAGACTTTCTTCAATGTGTCTGTTGCCACGCAGTTGGACGCTCCTCCTTAGGATTTCAAAGTACTTTTCCAGTTCTTGATCATCAGCCTCTTAGTAAAACGTACTTAAATGGAATAATTTGCAAACTCTAATGGAATAGGTTCCACCAATATATCATTATTTTTATGTTAATATAAAATGCTATAAGAAAAATAATAAAAAAAAACAAAAAAATGTAACTTCGACTTCAACAGAACCACCACATGGGGCGCTGGACTGTGACAGTGATACTACAGATGCCGTATTAGAATCTGATTATGAATAACATCCCTTGTTCAATAAAATATTTGATTTAACATTTTATATTTTTATTGCACTGCCAATGAAACGGTATGAGAGTCTACGTTACATACTTTGGAACATGATTTACCTTATGTTGGCAAGTATTTATAATGTCTAGAAATACAGGGTGTTTACTAAGTACTTGTACACACTTGAAAGGGAAACATTACGGAATCTTTTTGAAAACCGTGCTCCGAGCCGAGTGTGTTCAATTTCGTGAATAAGGACATACCAAACTAGTGTAATGTATTTTAATTATATATAGATATATAAAACATTTACTATTAATTTAGAATTATAAGTCATATTTTATTTTACTATTGTATTTCAGAATAAGGAAAAACACGTAATAATTATTATAATGTTAGATAAAATCCTATCTGAAACAGTTACATTAGGTCACGTCCGCACAAACATATTATTTGTATACTATCTGTAAGTACTAATGATTATTTACTTATATTAGAATAGATCCTCTTCTCCTATGTACCCAGACTGTGAACACATTAATTATTGTACATTCATAATAATCAATAAGCACTTTCAGGAAGCTGCTTATCAAAGTTTATCAAATATTAACAATAGCTAGAGCTTAAAACCAGGAGGACGAGAGAAGTTGAGACAGTCAGCCAGTCAGTCAATGAGTTAAGTCGAACAAGCTAACCAATTCATTCTAAATCAAGTTGTTACTCACAATAAGTTGAATATCTACGTAAAATATAAGCTAGTGTAATATATTAAAATAAATTAGTGTTAAACAACCACAGCTGTGTTTCTTCTGATGTAACTACGAGTAGCCCATTTCACTAGATTTTTCCACATGAAGAAGGTCTATCCTATCATGCCGAGATTTTCCGATATCAAGGTGAATATCTGCACATTCATTTTATTTATTTGGAAAAAATCCGTGGGCACATCTTCCATAGAACGGGAAAGACCAGTTGCCCCTTTTACAAATATTATTATACAGGGTGTAACTTTAAGTGAGGGTCAGTTGTTTTTAGAGATAATGGTACGTGTTTCCCTGAATACTAATCTGAAATTCTTTTTTTTTAGATAGTTCGGGTCAACGGTGACGAAGCGAAGTTATTGCTTCATATTTGGAGATAGTACATCTAGCTGTGAATTTGAACGTTTTTCATCGCTGGAAGTCCTCAACAGGTTGTGGTGGTGTAGTAGCTATAAGGTCAACTCCAAGAAGAGAACAGGGGCTGGACGGTGTTTTTGAATCGTTACGCATGAAAGCGGTCCAACAACTTCGTTGCCTTGAAGAATTTAGAGCTAGGTATGTGGTACGACGATTTCAAACAGTCCGTAAAACAAAAAAGAAGCGAGTTCATTAATGAACGCGAATTAGCAATTCAAAATCTGTCAAAAATTAATTGGATGAAATCGCTGAGGAGTTGTCGACTGATATCATAGAGCTATTCAGAGGTACCTACTCTGATGCTGACTTAGTAAATGTAGTGAATGATGTAATGAATCGCAACAAGAGGCACAGATTACGTACAATGTCCCGATTGCTGTGATTTATAATCGTAATAAGGGAAGAAAAAACCCATTGAAAGTAACAACTGGTAGCCTGAAAATGTTGAATTTTCAATTCAAAATTGTCTATTCTTTAGTTGGACAATAAATAATACTAAAGGGAATAAATCTTTGAATGAATCTTTGTAAATCAGCGATGGAAAGTATATTAAATTATGTTCGAACATGATATAACAGGAGTACTCAGGGAAAAAGAACATTTAATAGATACCGCTATAGATCCACTAGTAATAAATGTGAATGATGACGTTGAAGATACATATGAGGAGGAATTGGCTGATGACGATGAAGACGCCAATGTATGCTTGTAAAATATGCCTTTATATAATTTTATAAAATGCCTTTTTTTTACTTACTTCAACAGACCATTATTCTTGAAGTACAGTAGCTTTGGAGGTAAAAAAAAAAACAGAAATCGTCGTCGCTGTCATCGAAGCGAGCTCGAGAAATCACATCACAACTCTCAGCAACGCCACTGCAGCGAAATTTACTACCTGTGTCAGTTTTTTCTTCTTTTAAAGAACGCAATATTTACGGAGGTAGCACTCCCTTCTGTTTTAGTTAAAAATTAAAAAAGAGCTTTTGAGACAAATGACCTTCACGGTTCTAAAGACAATAGTTCCACTTATCGCCAGTAAAAATTTAGAATTATTTTATTAATTAACAAAAAAATTACCAGTTAAAGTGATAGTATCAATTTTGTAGGCAGAACACCGCGATTTTTTCATTAGTAACTAAAAAATTGGATAATGAAACTAACTGTAATTTTAGCACACAATAGAGTAATAGTGAGACTAACTTTCCTGGTTATAACCAAAGAACATGGTTTCAGCAAGACGGACCCACGTCACACACATCCAATACGTCTCTGCCATGAGTTCGTGAAATTTTCCCAGGCAAATTAATATCCAGGAAAGGTGACATAAAATGGCCCCCACGCAGGCCTGATTTAAGCCCTATGGACTTTTTCTTATGGGCATATCTTAAATCTAACGCGTCCGTCATCTCTGTCGCAGTTGAGAGAAAAAGAGTCAACATGCTGAAATTTTGTGTTCGTTTAAATGAGTGTCGTGAGCAAGATAGTCACAAAGTGAGCGCTTCTTCAAATGCAGAACGGAAAAGTTAATGACACTTTATTCGTCGAGTGGTTCGATCATTTCCAGCGTTTTGTTCAATCGACCAAGGACGATCCAGTCTTATCGATAACCATGTAAGTCATTGCACATTAACGGTTGGCATATTTATGCGACATTTTTGGAAAGAGTTGACGAGTGGAATTCAAAGCCCACATTCAATAGTAGAAGTTTTGATTTTCAAAGCTAATTTAGCTTCTACTTTCAACGCCTTTTTCCACTGAATGACTAACGCCATGTCGAACGGAGAAGGTCAACAGGATTTCCTGTTATCCCCTCAGCAGGACATGTCGTTCAGTGAGTTTAGAGAAATTCGCCGCATAGCGGATTTTCTAAACCCAGACGTGACGACCCGGGTCGCAACACGTGACTTCGAAAGTATCGTAGTCGCGTGCGTTAACATATTGGGTCTCCGCGCTCCCCAAAAAGGAGCCCGATACACGCCTCCTGCGTCAACTTGCAGTCTTTGTCGCAGACCATTGATCGCCTCTCGCGGGCGCTTTCATCGATGGAAGCGACACAGGATGCGGGTAAGTCGAAAATTTCGACTCCGGCCCCAGCTGCACTTAGGTCACCTTCCCGAAAACAGAAATCTGTTAAAGGGAAAACAACCTCCCCCAGAAAGGGAAAGGCCACGAAGGAAATTCCTTTAAGTGGTGCTAAAACGCCGGGGGGATATGTAATAAAAAGCAAGTATAGAGCAAAAATCAACGTGGAAAAGGAACTGAGGGTAGTTGTCTCCAGCTTAGTTCCACGATTTGGGAAGATGTGCAGTGATTTACAGGTTCATCCATCACATTAATTATTAAGGTAATAAAGTAAAGAAATATTAAATAATGAGGATAACAAGTTTTATTTATTTTTGTCTCTTACGAGTAGTCATACTTTTATTTAGGGTAGTGCCATGGAAAAAATTTTATTTGAAAAGAGGCACCGTGACTCGGGAAAGTTTGTAAACTTCTGCTTTAAGCTGTATAAAATTAGAAGAATATAACGTTGATGAATGAGAAGATTTATCAGAACCAAATAATCTAGAAAAAAAAGTACAAATGTCTAAGCTGACGAAGAACTTGATCAATTAATTAACCAGATCCTTGAGAAAGAATCATTAATAATAATTCCTTAGATCTCATTAATGATACACAACGGTACATACAGCCTTAGAAGTGCTTTATACCCCTGGCTTGGTGGGTAAATCTCGTACACCTCTACCTCTTATAGTTGACCCGGTGTACATAGGTACGTCGTTCGGCAGAAAAACCGCAGCACAAATTACGCTACAGCCCCATTTAGGATGTGTCTGCCGAGACGACTTTTGTAAAGTTTTACCGCTGCCACTAGGTCAGGAATATAATGAAAAAATATCTCTTTTCCGCCTGACCTCGGAAATAAAGAGTGTAGGCGTATGGACTCGGCCATGACACAGATTGGCAGGCTTTATAGGTAAGAGAAACAATTTTGTGTATATACTATAAGAAAATAGAAAGTTTCCATAAGCTTAACGGCATTTGTGGTCCTTTTTTGATTTTTCTTTTTTCGGCAACCATAGAGAAACAAACACACAACGATTTACACAGTTCTCTGAACTGGAGCGAGTAGTAATGTCATTGTCAAGCTTACAGAATCAGTCCCAGGGCATCAAAATAACAAAGCGTTTTTTGGCAACTCGGTACCTATTCCTCTTTTAATATATCTTACTATGGAAGGCATTTTGCTCCTTAAGGTAAGAGCAAATCGAATTTAAATTAAATTGTAAATTTCTGAAAATGCAATGAGGAAGTATATAAATATAGATAAATCATTAATCGAGATAAACATTACAACCTTATTTTACAATATTTGACACCTTCCCTTGTTGTTATATCTACAGTGTGAACGGAAGGTCGAAAAGAATAAAGTAAAATATGATCCAACTCATTTTCGGCGCCATTTATCCCCTTTTTTTTTGGTAGTTATCAGTGAATCCCCGATACAGGAAAGGGTATGACTGGGAAATTAATTCTTAGACAATGAAAAAGTACAAATATATTTCTGTCGACTGTTTGTACATCATTCAGTACAATTACATATAGGTATAGAAGTCACTTCAAAAATATGGATTTCAGATTTATATTATTCTCTAAAAAGTTCTTAAATCTAAAGTAACATCGTCGCTACTATGCTGATCGAACATATACACTTTCTCGTTATCACCAGTGGCGTAGAAACCCTGTTGCACTCATATTTACAATAAAAATAATACGCCACTGCCTTAATTATATAAAAAAGTAAGATACTTTAAGTTTTGAATATTTTTAACAATTATTTTTGTGACAAACAATTAATATACCTTTCAAAAATTTCTTTAGAGCTGTTGTATCATTGTTAGAGTAGATTTTCAAGTTTCCGTTAGCTTTTGATACAAATATGCCTGAATTTATACTAAATGAATACGCAGATATGCACTATTATTGGGTAAGAAATTTATAAAACTTCCTTACTAAAACATTACTTATAGCGATTTTGATTCGATTAACTTAGGCGAAAGTCATAGAAATTCAGTACTAGCTGCTAGGTTGCATGCAGAACGATTTCCAGGCAGGCGAGCCCCAACAGACAAACAATACAAGCCGTCGATCAACGTTTACGCGAAACGGGTAAATTAATAAATAGTAATAGTGACCGATGGAAGCTTCAGTTTCGGCCAAAAATCCAGGTTCGGCCGCGGTTTCGTTTTCGGGCTAAATACTAGCCGAAACTTTCTATCTCCATACTAGAGGCTGTAATATTTGGGTCGCTTGTTCATTTTGAGTGTGCCGAAACATATCGCACAGCTCATTCAAGTGAGCTCTACATCTCTATCACAGTATCTCTATTCTATACTATATGATATATCATACTCCATATGCCGTGGTATGAAACAAAATCAAGTAAGCTCAAATCCATTCAAAGGATATAAAAATTATAAACAAACTAATTAATTCAGGAGGATGTTAAGAGTGCCAGTCAGATGATGCATCAGCATCAGACTTCGAACCAGAATTACAACCGACTGCAAAAAATCCACGGTTACAGTTAACAATAAACACAAACCAAAATATCAAACAATATTTAATCGGGGAAGTATTTGAAACTCCAGTAATTAATGACAGTGATGAAAGGATGAATTCCAAGGTATCTGACTACTTTTCCATCAAGGAGATTTCAATAAAATTTGTGAATCTACAAATGTAAAAAACATTCTCATGCACAACAAACCTTTCAATTTAACAGTGAAAGAAACAAAAAGGTCTTTTTCCGCGTTGTTATTTTCATGTCAGTACTAAAATATCCTCGTATTAAAATGCACTGGGCAAAAACCACTAGAGTATATGCAGTTGCCTCAACAATACAACAAGAGACAGATTCTTTGCCATCAGAAGTCACTTAAAAAGTCGTAATCGACGGAGAAGTCTCCGAAAATTACCACCAGAGAGACAAATTATGAAGAGTAAGATCCCTTATGGACAGGGTGAAATAGACTTGTTTGTCTTTACCAAGAGAATATACAGTTGACATCGATGAGCAGATGATGCCGTTCACAGATGTCTGCAAAGTAAAGCAATTTGTCCGTGAAAAACCAAATCCAGAAGGACTGAAAAACATTGTATGCGCGACTCCATCTGGAGTGGTCCGTCATTTCGAAGTTTACCAAGGAAAAAAATACTTATCTGGATCACACAGCAAAATTTTCATTCTCAAAAATTTCCCTATAAAGGTGATCAAGAAAATTCAAATAAGAAACAAATGATTACATTAATGCTGGGTCTATTACAGTTTATTTTCTCTTTGTCAGAAAGGTTACACATTTTAATTGTTTATAAAATTGGTATAAAATTATTCAATAATGTCATATTCTGAAGCAAAAGCGTTTGAAATGCTGGCTGTTTATTTTCAATGTTATGAAAATGCTGTTATTGCATCAAGAGAATACGACGTAAGATATCCGGAGAGACGTCATTACACCCAGGAGCTCCATTCTTGACGGTGAGAGAATAGAATATTCCCTGGGGAATGTTCCCTCATTTCGCTCTACTACTGTTCTATCACAAAATTCGTACTGTATTCTCGACACAAAGAGATCGAGCCATGAAAGTGAAAAACGAGGAACAGTGTTGTCAAATATACCGACCAATCAGAAAGCAGTAAATAGGCGGTAGAATCAAAACAAGTGATGAGCTAGTCATGAAATAAGTGCTACTTATAATTGTTATTTGTTTGTCAGTGTCAGGTGCAGTCTAAAAAGGAAATAAAGTGGAAGTTTATAAAAAATCGAAGCTAAATCCAGTAAGTTCTAAACAAAAAGAACTTCTTATAGAATATATTGTGCAAAACCGTACTTATCTTATCAACTTCGACGTCACTTGTTACATGAGTGTTGTATAAAAAGGAAAAAGTAATATTGACGGTTGGTAAAAGAAAGCGCAAAAAAGAAAACGCCTAGTAGGTAGGAAATTCTGGAAGGAAGCCTAGTTAGTCGAAGATAGGCAGTTGAAGTGAGAACAGTGTGGAGATCGGTAGTAAGACGATCGGCGGGCAGTGTGACAAAGTAGTGTAAAATTAATTGTTTAAAGTGTTATTAGTTAGCAGGTAATATTCTTTAAGTACTTTGTTGTTAATTGTTCTATGTAATCTTATGATTGTGATGATTATAGATGTTTCATGATAATAATTCTTTGTAAGTTTAGCTTCCATTGCTTTATGCTCAAGGGCATATATTTTTCCAAGGTAAAATTGTTATAATTATACTTAAAGTTTGCCCATTATTTATTTCATGTTAAAAATATATGTATTGTCCTGATTGCCAGACATTACAATAACGACTTCTTTGTTTCACATCTAACTTGTTTTTGCCACGATTACGTTATACGTAAAATATAGATGTTTCATGATAATAATTCTGTATATGTTTAGCCTTCATTGTCTTACGCTCAGGGGCGTATATTTCTCTAAGATAAAATTGTTACAATTATTATTAACGATTGCTCATTATTTATTACATGTTGAAATATGTATATATTGTCGTGTCTGCCCAGATATTGCAAAACAACTTCTTTGTTTCACATTTAACTTGTTTTATCTTGATTACGTTGTTCTTTGATTTCTTGTGCTCACTTTATGTCATACGTATGTAAGAGCTTTGTTGAATTTACTAACATTTTCACCCATGATTATTATTATTGTTATTATTGTTGTTGTTCTCCCGAAATCTCAACTTTAGCTGGATAGCCTCCCGTATTATGGGACTCCAGTACCTTACCTATGATTATTATTATTGTTGTTGTTCCCCTGAAATCTCAACTATAGCTGGATTGCCTCCCGTATGGGACTCCAGTACCTTCCCTATTATTATTGCTATTATTATTATTATTGTTGTTGTTGTTGCTATTATTGTTACTAAAACCTCTTCAGTTTTACTTGGAAGTGTGTATGTCAGACTTGAGTGAGATGACATTTAGTGAGAAATTAAATAAGTCCAGTTTTAATTATCATTAGCAAAGGTTCTTAATGTATGCCTTTGGTTAGCGGTTGTTTTGTATTTATATTTGGGTGGTAAGAGCAACGATCGTGGGTTTCTCTGCCATGCTCTTTCCCCGCAGGAGCTCTAGGTGAGCCTGGCACTCTCATTTTATGTTAAATGGTTGTTAATGTTTTTGTTGTTCTTTCTATTTGTCACATGTTTAATTTGAATTGTATGTAAATAAAGGTTAGGTGTATTTACTCTGCTTTTGTTTTATATAATTAAACCATACATCCCCTCTACAAAGTTAGTAGCCAGCGCCTTCCGGTCAATTAAAAATGGATACACACAACGTAGGTAGTCCTTATGACGATCACGTTTTTGGCCACAACTACGATATATTGTTTTTTTGTCGAACCTAGGGTTGTTATACTACAATATTGAGGGTAAAAAACAAGTGTACACTGGAAAGGTAACACTCAGCTACACTAGAGAGAAAATGAGGGCTAACTGGGAAGAAATTGCAAATATTTTAATACTATATTAGGCAGATTAATTTTATTCTATTATTATTGTAGTCGTGTACTGTACTGTACAATCCTTCAAGTAAATAAAAATTATACGATATCACCACAAAACAGTAACTAGAGATACTTATTAAGACAGATTGCGGAATTCGTAATTTGTGAAGCATGTCAAAAAATATAGGGTTACGTTTAATGATCCCCGTCTGTTCCCCTGAAAATATCAGTAGAAGAAATAGGGAACAATTCTTCTATCATTACTCAATAGAACACCATTCAAGAATACTGATGAGTTTTAGTAGAGACATGACCCCTTCTCATTTAACTATATCTCTGCAAATAACATTATTTTGGTGGCTCTCTTACCCAATAGTACACATATACTGCAACTGATTGATGTCCCTTTGTTTCATCCACTGAAACATTCTTGGAAGAATCAAATAACAAACTGGCGTATAGAAAATGATGGTAAACGACTAAATAGAGAAAATTTCTCGCCTATACTCAATAAAGCAATTGGGCTTAACGGGTTTTAAAGCATCAGAGCGATGCCTCGGAAAGTTCGAGCAACGTCACCATATCAATCATGGTAAAATTAATGGAGAAACACGAAGTGTTGACACGAATGTTACTCACGACTGGATTAATAGAATGTGGCCAAAATTGGAAGAAAAGTACGCTCCAAGTGACATTTTTAATGCTGATGAATCCAGATTTTTTTTTAATTGACCCCTGATAAAACTTTGAAATTTAAGGGAGAAAAGTATGAGAGGAAAACTCTCCAAAGAGTGTATTACAGTGCTTGTAGCTACTAATATGAACGGCACAGAAAAAAGGAAGGAATATGCAAATCAAAAAATCCGTGGTGTTTTAAGAACACTAAACAATTGCCAGTCACCTATAAAGCTATTAAATCAGCCTAGATGACAAGTCAACTGTTTGAAGCAGAATTGCTTCTTGTCGACAATTGCCCTGCTCACCCTCTTATATCTAATCTTCAAAACATAGCGTTGGCAATTTTTCCACCAAGCTTGACTAGTGTTTTACAACCAATAGATCAAAACCTGATTAAAAGTGGAACTGGTCGAATCTGAGAGTAAAACGTCTATTAATATGCTGCATGCAGTAAATTTTTTATCCAAAACCAGGGAAGAAGTAACAGTAACAACTATTCAGCACTCTTTTCGTCATGCTGGACTTTGTACCAGTTCTGCGAGTGATGAAGTAGAAACGGGACCACAGTTTGAAAGTGAAGATGACCTTCCGCTAACTGAGTGGGCTCAACAGTTCAACATGCCACAAAATTTCACTGAAAATTTATAAACCTACATAGAAGTAGACGACAACCTGGCTACAACATGTTCACTTACAGATGAAGAAATTCTGGATTTGGTGAGAGAATAACAAAGGGATGAAGATGAGATATGAGAGCATTAAACAAGCACTCAATGTAGCAAAATTATTAGAAAAACACTTTTTGTATAACCAAGTTCCAGTATCCCAATATATGAATAAAATACACAAGAATATACAATTAAAATACTGGAGCAGCAAAAAAAAACTTCAGATGAAGATAATAGACTATACGCAATAAGCGTTGTTATTTGTATGTATGTATGCAAATTTTATACTTTACTAGTAAATACATAATATGTATGTTATATAAAAATTCAACTGTGTTCATTTCGGACTTAGAATAATTTCAAGTAAGGATGCAATATTGTATCGTATAAAGATAAGCACTAGAACAAAGGAGTATTGTCAAGTTACCAAGGACTTCTAAGAAACTTAATTGCATCTCATCAGCTTTTGCTGATGAGATGCAATTGAAGACTAAATAATTTATAAATAGCCCTTGTAACAAAGCAAAATCACCTTAGTTCGTCGTAGCATTGTTGCAGAACTTTGTGCCGTTAAAATTAAACCTTAGTTCTTGTCGCATCGTTACACAACTTCGTGTCATTAAATTAGTTATTTAAATATAAAATATCCAAAGTTCAAAAGTTAAAGTAAAACTCCCAAAGTGTAAAAATAGTAGAAATTATTTGTTGCCAGAAATAAAGTTTTGTTAAAAAGCTAACCGCTCAGTCACGGATGCAACATGTATTATAATAGTAAAATAATATTCATTTTTCTTCTCTCCACTTAAGAACAACTCCCTTAAGTGTTGCTATACAGAGTTTATACTGTATTTTTTTCAAAAAAAAATATAAGCTTTTGAAAGAAAAAAAAATTCCATGAAACCGTAAGTAATGTAAGTATCGTTGGTTTTATAACGATTTAAAATATTAAAATATAAAATTCAAAGTGTGTTATTATGAACAACGATCAACCAGCGACCAGTGCTGAAACTAATGATGGAAAGCCTGCTGCTAAAAGACGTAAAGGAATTAGAAAAATGGGATGAATATCAGCATAATGTTATCAGAAACTCTATAGAATCAAAGGGACACCGCTATCCAAAAAGTTTGCACCATATGCGAAAAACTTTATTATATAAATTCCATAAATTCCTTCGATTGTCAGTTGTCTCTGCATGTCGTCAAATCAAAATTGCACCCATCGAACCTCATAAAACGTTTGTTATATGTGAGCAGCAGACGAAAACTGCAAATTGGCCCAATAGTAAGGTACCCTTATTTTCAACCCCCCGGGAAAATGTTATAGAGAAAAGTTATTCTAAAAGATTAGTCCGAATATAATGTTTCACTTCATTATGTTGAAAAAACTATTCCTGACATTTTTGCAACTTTTCCTTGTACCATAATTCGAGCAAAAACATCCATCACTAAAGTCACGTTTTTTTAGTACGCTTCCACAAGAAAAACACTATAATTTCTGAAAAGTTGAATCAGGAACTAATAAGGCCATTATAAACAATTTTGAATAGGAGTATTTTTTCACAGTACATTAAATTTTATATTAGATATGTAAATGATAATATATTTATTAGCTGTAATTTTGTTCTTTAAATGAATTTTTAAACATTAGAACAATTTTTCCCTAAAAAAAGTATTCCAGAAAAGAAATTTTAATAATAATAATAATATCTCTACTCCTCATTCTAACTATGAGAATTAGCCCATAAGTCGGAGACTTCTGCGGGAGAGGAGGCGGCATATTATTATTAGGTAGGCCGCATTTGTGCCCAGGTACGACTTATGTTGGTAGGCCCTAACCACCATTCAGTGCAGGAATGAGGGAAACCTGGAAAACCTCATTAATTAGGGGGGTGGTCAAATGCCAACCTGCTAATAAACGAGATAATAAACCTGGACAAAAATGTAACAATCTAAATTTGTATCATGAGTACAAATGCGCATGTCCATGGAGATGAGGGACAAGGACTTTCTGGGCACCACAGGTCATTCATAAACATGTCTTGCTAATGAGAAGTTGATTTTTGCTGTGCTGTTAAAAAATAGATGCTTTAAAAAAAGTGATTCAAAACGAAAATACAGTCCACTAATTCAAACAAAGAAAATATTGTCGCTATAAAGGCAACAAAACCATTTATAATGTATAAATCGAGTTAAAAAATAAATATCTATGGTGTCTATGTTGAATATTCTGTGATAATGATAATTATAATTTATTAAGGTTTTTTTTAACTCGTTACTGTTAAACTGAATTAAGAATGATTGCGGAGAAATTTTCAATGTTTTAATAGATTCGAGTTTGTAAATATGGAAGTGGAGTAATTTTTAGGACTTTTAAATCCAATATTTATTTTTTCTTCAAATAATAAAGAAACTGTTAGATGTAAAAAAAAACTTTTGTTTCATTTAATACATTTTTTGAATTTCAATCAGATATTTAATAAATTATAATATGAGTATACATAAATTGCCTTACGCACCGGGCAAGCCCTTCGGCTTCACTCATATATTCCTCGAGTACTTACTTATCATCTTGCGATTTGTCACTGTCGTTTGTTTATGTTTAACCTATAATAAATAAAAGTTTGCGAAGGTGTTTTTTAAGTATTCACGCCATTGGAAGAGAAATACAAAAGAGAATACAAAAACTGTTCCAAAAGGTTCAACATTTTTACCCGCTTCGAGGTCACTCGTTCCTTCCCTGTGTCCGTGTCTTTGTGATCTTTGAAAGAAACCTGAGAAAATTTCACAAAATTTATGACATTCATAAGTATATGGAAATAATTATTACCACAAGTGCCCAAAAGTTATTCACTGTCCGTGAAATTAAAAGGGAAAGTATTATAACTTTAAAGACTGGTGGCCTTGGTATTATAAGTCTGCATGTGCGTCAGCCTAGATAGAAAAGTTGCAACAAGAGATAAGCGGATTCAGTTTTGATTTTTAAATTGCACCATTTTGTTCACAGCACTGATATGCCGGGTTGTATTCAGACTAGTGAATACATTAATGGTGTGATATGGAGTATTTTCAATGTTTCTCTTCCAAAAACAAAAAATTTTCCAGTTAAAATGCCAATTCAAAAGGCATATTCGGGCCCAATGCCAATACTACAAGCCAAAAATGAAAATTTGAAAATTCAAACAGTTTAATGAAAATATTATTCAAACATCAAAAATTATGGAAATATCCTAAGATGCCACGAACACAGTCAATCAAAGTTGCTGGGTTAGGCTAACCCATGTCCATACGGAACGTTACATTTTTATAATCTGTACCCTGATAAAATGATGATAAAATATAGTACTCATTTTAGAAAAGAATATAATTTTGACATTGACAATATTGTTTAAATTATTTTTTCACACCTGAAGATAACAGCGAGTGAAACAAACAATGGTTATCACCTCTGTTAATAATACCATTATAACAAGTTATATCATACTTCATCTGAGACTAATTTATTACAAAATCATATAAATTTTGAGATTCTTTTAAAAAATTCAGAAACTTTATACTGTGTCCACAGATGTTCGGAAAAGAGAAAACTTTTTTATGTGTAGGTTTAAAAACCAACAAGTAATTTTTTATAAAAAACTTCAGCTCTGCTGTCTTGAAACTACAATTTTGAATACCAGATTTGAGATTGCTCTACAGGGTACATAAAAAATAACATTTTCAATTACTTCGATTTGGATTTTTTAAAAATATTATCTAAACCGTGATTTTCTATGTACACAAATTGTGCAAAAAAGTCTAATAAACATTTTTCCCAAAGTAGGTAATTTCGTAACTAATTCCTTATAAATTGTTATATCTTTATTTTTATTTTCAAATAAGCTAGCTAGTTTTAATTATTCAGTAATTAAAATCAAGCAGCCTGTTCTAAATAAATGAAACGTTTTCAGTTATGATCTGTCAAATTGTTGATAGTTATGTTATAATTTTGACTTGTAAATCGCAGTTGTAAGACAATTCTATGAGGTATGGGATAACAGAGTAAAAAAAATATAATTGTAATGAAATTCAAGAGAACGGGTAGTGTTTTGAATAAAAAAAAAAGTAAAAAAGAGTACAATGAAGATGAACTTTAATGGCGATAGATTGGGCTAGGAATTTTCTAACATTGTTAAAAAAAGGATCTCAAATTGGAAATGTAAGTACCTAAATATTTACTACAAAAGATATTCAAGATCAATAAAATTCGCCCGTATAAACTTAAATTTAACCAGTTTTGAACTTTTTTTATGCATGGGAGAAAATTCTTAGACATTTTGTTGAAAATGTAATTATTTCCGATGAGGCAAGTTTTAATATAAACGTAACAATTAGTTCGCAAAACAGTCGATATTGAAGCGATGACAACCCTCAAGTTTGATGTGGTATTCCCTACAACGGAATCATTGGACCATATTTTTTTGAATTTAAATCAACACGGTTATTTGATATGCTGAATACTTTTTTATGACCACTTGCAAGATATACCCTTGGCTAATAGCTGAAAATTATACTTAAAAATAGCTGTCCCGCTTATTCAACGATAATTGTTCATAACTGGCTAAATCATCAGTTTGGAAACAAATATATGGGGAGAAATGGTCCAAATCAGTGACCACCTAGAAGCCCAGGTCTCACATTTATCGACTTTTATTTATATCTGAAGCAAATTGTGTATAAAATCAATTTCAATAATAACTTGAATCTCTTGAAAGATAAAAATAAGTTATTGAAAATATCCCAACAGAGCAAATAAGGAAATGTTATTCAGAATTTAGATATCGAGTTGAACTATAAGCTGAACTTGGTAATGCTACGTTTGCCTGCATATTTCTCCTTAAACGTAAGAAAATGACTTCATCAAAACCTTCGAGAAAGATGGATAGCTCAGAGGGAGCAACGCTCCCATCCAGTGCTCAGCACGTTCACCTGATTTAAATCCAATGGATTTCTTCTTCTGGAGATTTATAAAAGACAATGTTTATGCCGTTGAAATGTATAATGCGGGCCAACTTTGGCAAAGAATTTTAGATGTAGCTAATAGAATTAATTCATCAGATGCCCGGTATCTTTTCAAGAATACAAGCCTCCCTAAGTAGACGTTTAACTGACTGCATAAATGCAAATGGTCACCACATTCAGCAAATGCTGTAATAGTTTTCTGCAAATTGTATAATCTTTAAAACAGTTTTTTATTATAATTTTATAATAATTTCCTTTGGCTATTGCTTTATCGTTTTTTTTTGCACATTGATGTGTTTTGATTTCCCATTTTTAAGTTTAAATTCTCAATAGTATTTGAATTATTATTTAGTATTTATTTGAATGAAATAATGCAACATAAATAAATTCCCAAAAAAAATTACTTTAGCATTTTATTATTGTCTGCCCGTTTGCGATTCGTCTGCCTGGAAATCGTTTTGCACACAACCTAGCAGCTAGTGCTGCGTTTACATCACTTTTGCCCAAAATTAATTGAATTAAATTCGCTATAATGTTTTCGTAAGGGAAAAGTTTATAAATTTCTTACCCGATAATAAATGCATATATGCGTACATACTACTCATTTAGTGCAAATTCAGGCATATTTCTATCAAAAGCTAAAGGAAAGGTAAAATTTATTAATGACAGTCTAAAAATTAGTAACTGGAAATTTGCATATAAAGAAAATGTTTTGCCATTAAGGAAAATATTCCTTTTGAAGAAGGCTGGATAATTTCCTTTAAAAATATTACTGAAATATGGCCATTTGTCGATAAGTTGGGTTCAAATTGAGTTTAACAGCAGCATATGTTTCTGGTTACGTATTTTAAAAAAATAAGTTACTGCAGATCGGGGCGCTATCGTCCTCTGGACTAAACCAAAATGAATGTACCTTACTACTGTAATATTTACAACATAGTTCTATAAACATTACTTTGAAAGTGATAAAATGAAGAAAGCATTTGTTACAATGCCGAATCTATCCAAAAACTGTGGCAATGTCAACCAAAACTTACTGACAAAATAAATAGTTCAGATTTGTATAGATTACAATGACATGCTAACACACAGAAAAAGTTAAAAAATGACAAAGCTTGCTGAATACTCCGTAATAATTTGTACTAAAGATTTACCATACTTTTTTACTTTCTTATTTAATATAAGTTTAGATCGGTACCTGGACTAGACGAATGACCACAAACTTGACCATAGCCTTATAACTCCAACACATGAGCTTGTGCTGCTATTTTTCATATTTCAGGAACCAGGCGGCTTACACAAATCACATGGGATCCATCTGCACGTGGTTGGGCAATTTCATAACCTCGCTAAATGAAGCCTTCATTAAGTCCTTTATATTCTAAAGTCAGCATCATCTAGGGAGCAACATTGTTAATGGGTCAGTCGAATAACAAAAAATAGAACACGTAGTTTTGAAATGGCTACTAAAAAGGAGCTATACTTCCCTAGATTCAAACAGGAACTCTCCACGAGGGCATATCTATAACGCCACAAAGTCAGCCTCCAAAACGGGATGACGACGACGTACGGAAATGCTCCCTTTTCACTAGAATGTTACACAAAAAACACATACCTGTCTTCATCGAAACTGAACACAAAAACTATACTGTATCACTTACCTCCATTTTCATGACAATAAAGACAAAGCTACAATGCTACCAACTCTTAAACGCATCACACTAGATCAGTGCCAACTTTTTATTGTTATAGTACATATTCTGCATTTATAAAATATAAATATTCATATTGTGATCTTTCATTGAAACATGTTAAAATATTTGTTAACTTACATATAAAACATTTTCAGAGCAGCTGATTAGCCGAAACTAGTGATGTCAATATTGTAACTAACTGCTTAAAGCGTATACTCTCGGCGAGATCCGAAGCACAGCACATATCTATTTTTTATTTTTGATGTTCCGCATCTAATTAAAGCGCTAAGAAATATGCTAATGAAGTATAACTTTTATATTGATGGCAAAAAAATATCATGGCAATACATAAGAGAATTTTATGAAATAGATAAAAAAATTCCTGTAAAAGCAGCACATAAATTGACAGATGCCCACATTTACCCCACAAATTTTCAGAAGATGAAAGTTAAACTAGCCACACAAGTATTTAGTTTTTCAGTTCATGTAGGGATGAGCTTTTATATAAGATTTGGGTCCCTTCCCGCAGAAGCTGCTGAAACTGCGCAGTTTGTTCACACAATTGACCAGCTATTTGATATTTTAAATTCCTCTCAAAGTTTTTCCCCAAAAAAATATAATGCTGCTTTTAAAGGTCAACCCTTTCAATTAGAATTTTTAACAGAATGCTTGACTCTTTTTGACAANTTAAACTCGTGTCCGATCTTTGTGCTGAGGTGTTCTTGGTCGCATTCCGTCGATTTATTGCCCGACGAAGTCGATTTGGACATATCTATAGTGATTGCGAAATAAATTTCGTCGGCGCCAATAAATTATTAAAAAACTCATCTTCGTCGAGTGGTAGGTGATCAGATCTTAACAGACTGGAAGAGAGAGGAGGGGTCGACCACAAGACAGGGGGATTTCACGATGTCACCTTTGGAGTGTGCAAAATTTTTCAACCAGGAACCACATTATCGAGATCTTGAATTCTACCAATTTGTGTCTTTCGTGAGTGTAATATTGACAAAATAGTTCGGTGACGTACTTTTTCCTCTAGATGCTGCTAGATGGTGCAGGTGAACGAATTGAACATTCAGGTAAGAGCAACAGATTTCGCCGCAAAACCTTTTTCTCCAGCACATTCTTTCTAACCTTTTTTCCCGTTCTTTTAGAAAGACATAATTTCGACAGTTTGTTTTGTACACAGGACCAATTGTTTTAGTCTATTCTGAATAATGATTTGCATTTAAATTTTCTCTCATTCCACGTTGCTTTAACAGTTTTATCCAATGTTAAAACACAGGAATTGGATATCGAATATGTCAACACTGTATTGAAATATTTTGTTGATACTTTCATTATTTTATGTCAAAGAAAATGTATCACACAATGTACAATGTAGGTACCCAGACAGCACCGTATCTTCCTAGAATATTCTCTAAATCTTCTAAAAATGTTATATATATTCCGAATAAACCTAGAATGTTCATAGAATATATATACGCTTATATAATATTCCTGCAACCTCCGATTATAAATATATGTATAATATTCCCCATAGATATACTAGTAATAATATATCAAGAATATTCTTCAAAAAATATTCCTAGTACATTCTCGAATATACCATGGTCACGGTAGTATACAAGGAATTCATTTTCGTTTATTGTGCAGTTATCCTAGCGTATAAACCTACCACAATGTAACACAACCAATAAAAATTAATATCAGTAGGTAAGTATTATATTATTATATATTTCGAATGAAAATGATGACCTTATATAAATTATGTAATTAATACCTATTTGAATTTTAAATATAGAAAACAGATTATTGTAATTAAAATATAAGTAAGAGAAAACGATTTCAAGTTAAAACGGCCAAATTTAAATACAATGTTGGTATCTCTCATATTTTATATTTTATAGTTGGTAGTGATATAATGTAGTATTTGCTCATTGGTTGGTTGGGTTCTGGAATTTATGTCAGCCATTGTGTCGCGTCCATATTGTGCTGGGTGAAGACCCTGTGAAGACTGAAGAGTGTATTGAGACTATTGAGATTGAATTATATGTTATATTAGAGACATCATTAGTAGTAATAAATTACATTGTGCTTTGTTGTGTCTCCTAATAAGTGGCTGAACAGAAAGTAAGTTTATATTATTTGTTAATAAAATGAAGAGAAAACGAAGTAGTACGTGGTACGTGGTTGATGGGGTGTGCTTGACTTTGGATGAAATTAAAATTCTTCTATCACGTGTAGTAGACGAACAAGGAAAAGCTAATGAAGGGGATTCCATTAGTGAAATAATTGATATATACCAAAACCTACCAATAACCTGCCTAGATGATTTGGAGAAAATAGAAACATATTTGGAAGATAAAAATGCTCGGAACAAATTTGTAAGTCAAATCTACATATTTCTGCAGAACTATTGATAGGGATTAAGTTGAGAATTAGTCAATTACCACTCCAAATTAAAAATATATTAACACATTATTATAATTACAAAAATGGACCTTCACAATACATTTTGCTTTTAATACTGCCATTCTTTCTTTTCTTCTATTGCACTATGATGTCGAATGACGATCAATTAATAGCTAGTCACATCGTTATAGTTTTAAAATCAGTAATCTGTGTCTAGTTTTCAAATTACAACAGCTAAAAGAAGTTATTTATAGTATCTGATATAGCAGAATTTTCATATTTTCAAAATCAGCTCAATCATTGTCTAGTTTTTCAATTATGATCATAAAGATCACAACTACTGACAGAAAAGTTGCAAGCAATTCAGCAAGTTTCTAGATGCTAGAGTATTGCTATGAATTAAAAATGTTGAAAGCATTTTTAAAACTTTATGAGAGCACTTTAAAATCTGCAGTTAATAAAATATTTTTAATTTTACATTCTGACGAACAGCAAAGGCGCATTAGGATTTATAGAAAAATTATTTCATATATTTGTTATTTTAATATATATTTTTGGATAGACAATTAGTGAAATATATTTAGTATTGATATTTATTGAAAAATGTTTTTATTAGATTGATGATTTACGAAGGCTTGGAGGTTCTAGTTATAAAGAATGCTGCCGCCGGTTTATGAAAAAAATGCTTAGTGATGATGTCGCAAAACTGTACAGTGTACATGGTCATAAAGGAAAAAGAGTTTTTGCTAAAACGATGGTTTTTTCAACTGTTATAGGTAAGTGTTTTTACATTAAATTGTAATTATTTTATTAATTCAACCTTGCTTCATAATCTTAAACAATTTGCCAATATCTTTTAAGTAACACAAGTAATTTATATAATAAGGAAAACAATGTGTAATTTTTTTGCAAAATTGTTATACGTTTAGATTCGTAACAAATCGTTAATAATTTTGTACTTGTAAATTAATAAATAAAAACTAAAAAAATAGAATTAGCTACCTTAAAATGTGTCAATTAATTGGCTAATATTGAAATAAAAATGTTAAACTTTACTTTCCATTATTCAATTGCCGAGTTTGTCCGACGAACATTAGAGTCTGTCTACGATTGCAGATATTATTATTCCAATACTATGTTGCTAAGGGTGATATATTATATATTTTCAAGAGTTGAAACTTAAACAATTATTATTATATTATTAATTAATATTACTTTTAATAAAAAGTAATATTTTTGTTATTATTAAACTGAACATTTATGTATATAAAAAATATTTTTGACGTTTGGAATGAATGTAATAATTACAGGTTTTTTTTCCAGAGGCATTATTAATTTGTGACAAAACCACAAATGCAAAAAATGTAGAAATTGTATTAGGACAGTGGTTGGCTAAAGCGACAGAGAGAATACACAAGAATGAAAATGTAGCAGAGAACTGGTGAGTTTATAGTTATTGCAAAATAATTTGTTTTCTTTATAAATTTTTGTGAAATTGTTATCAATTATTCAAAATTTAGAAATCTCTAGCAAGTAGGTACTTGTTATATATATATACATATATATATGGACAGTCAAAATATTTTGTCACATTGGCAACACTGAGATTGAATTATTGTCATTTGCCATGTTTTATTTACCTAATTAGGTTTTGGTCTAGGTATGTTCCTAAAGTTTGTTGTGGTGGAAAAATATTAATACATTTCCAACCAAATATCAATGCAGCACATTCAGTTGAAAATAGTAATGATGTACAAATTTAAAATCAAAATAGTGAACAGTGTTAGTTTTAAAAAAGCCATCAAGGCCAACGAGTAGAAAACAAAAAAACTTATGTAATTAACGGGGCGTTTTCATAAAAAAAAATGTGTAGTATTTGATGACTATAATTTTTTTTTTATTTTAGGAGAAAGGAGGGAGGACCAGGAGGAAGTAGCAGACAAAAAGATGACTGATGAAAAATGATGATAACTAATGTACAATGATGATTAATGAAAAAAATAAATAGTTCAACAGCTTATTATTAAGTGTAGTTATTATCCCTACCATATTTTCTAAATAATGGATATTCAAAGGATGGTTTTAAAATATGCATAGAAGAATCACTAACATGTTCGCAGAATATCCCTTGAATATTCATGTAATATCTATCAAATTCAATTTCTTATTAATAATATATTCTAGGTACATCTTTGATGTATTAAATATACGAAGTATATTCATCTAAGAATATTCTGATTTTAGATATTCTGTGTATATTCTTTGAATATTTGTGAATATCTGCAGGATATTCTAAAATGTATATTCAAAGTTTATCTGAGATATTCCAATATGACGATTGTAGGAATATTCTCAAAAGTATAAATATATTCAAAACAGATTCTGTGAATAATCAAATGTTCTGAAACGGATGTACTTGGATTATTCTGGGAATATATATTGCTGTCTGGGTACTTAATACACTTATGTAGTGATTCAAAATAATATGAAACTTTAATATAAAAAAAAAACACAGGAGAGAAATGTCTTGGAATCTCTCTAGGTAATCAATAAGTTAATATCCCATAAAACAAAATTCTCAGCAAAAAGAATTCAAAATTTTGATCTTTAGTTTAATGTCATATTTTCATTTAATAAAATATTACCAACCTAAGTAATCAAGAGACAGGCAGTGAATTTAAATATCAACCAAAAATTTGTCATTTTCAAAAATAAATACCATAAAGGCACTTGACGATTTTTTAGTAATAAATTTTTTGTAAATAAAATTAAATTTCACGTATGCTGTGAAATTTTAGTCCCTGCATGGGCAAAAAGTAATATTTATATTTAAAACCAAACTTCTATTTTATTGTATTGAAAACTACACTTACAAAAGTTTATAAAAAATTTCAGAAATGACTAGAGGAGATTCTGCCTCAAACTCCATGCCTGGGTCCAATAAAGAAATCATGTCTAATGATTTTACCAGTGAAGATAAAACATGTAAATGTTGCACAGTCCACCAGAAAAAAATAGGTTTGTAACTGCATTTTTTAAAAATTTTTGTAAAGTACCTCCCAGTAAACATGCGAGGTTACATACATTCTGGAGAACTCTAGAATGCAGGGGCTTTATATGTATATTTTATGCGACTTGTATAAAACTTCTTCAATACTTTATCTTAAGATAGTTAATGTATAAAGTTATGCTAAAAATGGAGTTACTATGAGATGTTTTTAAGATATTTAAAAAACTTTTCAGTTAAACATCTTCTTCACAGAACAAAGTTAGACATCATCTATATGTTTTTTTATTATTACTAATAAGAAGCATTTTTGTTGTGCTTATAAATAAATAATAATTTACTTAACTATTCACATATGGTAAAATATAATTCGAGAGCTCTAAAAGTAGTTGCTAATACTTTCAAAATATTCTTTTAAATAGAACCGCTCTGCGTTGACTTGAGACTTGAGATTCATGTCGGGTACATTTTTCGGACAATTTAAAAAGCAACATTTAACTGGTGTCATTATTACATTTAACATTTGTTAAAAATTTGTTGACGTTTTATTGAATTTTTGTTTGTTGAATCTTCGTCATAAAAATATATCGAAATTTCATTGGTCAACTTTTCATTAATATCTTATGAGCCTTATTATACGTTGTCTTTTTTCAATTCTGTGATATTCTTCTGTCTGATGGTACTACTGTTCTGTCTTCTGCTTCTGTCCACTCCACAGGTGTTCTGTGTTATGGTAATTATTATGGTTATGTTCATCGCGCCATTGCGCCTTTTGCGTAAGTACCAGGTAAGTACCAATTTATTTGAAAGCAAGCTTTTTAATAAATTAGATAGGTTATTTATGGGCTGGATTTCAAAAAGCAATGTACATATAAAGGCAGGTACCTAAAAACTACCTAGGTACTTTATCATAATAAATGTGATTACACAGATCTGACTACCTATATGAACATTAATGTACACTTTGATTTGAGCTTATTAGTTTTACTGATTATTTCATTTATTATTGTATTTATTATTTAATATGCAGTGCATATATACCTTAATGCTAATCAAATTTTTTATCCTTTCACACATTTTTTTCTCTGCATTACAGAGTTTATACTCGAGTGTATAATATGGAGAGTAAATATAAATCTCTTAAACATATTTCCCAGAGACACAAAAGAAGGTTGCTATTAAAACAAGTCCCTTTACTTGAAACATATTTCCACAAAAACAGCTACCGTCTCTGCTGCTACAGGTTTATGTACACAAGTTAACAATAAAACATCTCCAATATTTGAAAAACCAGTTATTCCAATGATCATTTTTGAAAATAATATTGATAGTATGGAAATTGATAATGTCGATAAAATAGAGGTTCAATTCTCGGACATACACGACTGCTCTCTCAGTGGTGAGGTTGACGAACATATAGTAAAGCCTCGAGAGAAGTCAATACCACCTATAAATGAAAACGTTCCAAATTTAAGTACTAATAATTGCGAAATCACAAACAAAATCCGATTTTGGGCAATTAAAAATAATATAACTCTATCNGTCCGAAGTATCGACATAAAAAATACTCTTTAGTCAAGGATTTTATAAATCCTTGCTCTTTAGTAATGAGCCGTTACCCTGTATTGAGAATACACCATAGAAAAACGTATTTATATTTTTCTATGGAAAACACGCAGCGTTCCGTGTTGAAATGTTAGCAGTGTTGCCAACAGTGTTGCCAATCGGTGTATAATTATACGATTTGTGTATATTTTGTACTACTTGTGTATAATTTTCTAACCTTGAGTATAATCGTATAATTTTCGTATCTTTTGAGTTTGTTAGAAAAAGAAATTTTTAGATATATTTATTATACCACAGAACCACAGAATAACGAAATTATATTTTCGAGATCCTATATTTCTGATTTCAAACTGATTCATTGGTAATATGAGAATGAGAAAGCTGACATTGGTACTAATGTGTTCTAACTATTGCTATCTTTTTTTATCATGTGGTAAATACTCTTAGAGTAGGAATCTTTCCTAATCTAAGTAAATACCGTCACTCGGGGTGATTTCGGACAGTAGGGGCGAATTCGGACATTGGGTAGTTTGCGCAGTTATTTTGCGCTGGCAATTCCATATACTGCATAAAAACAGCGGGATAGGTTCGAATAGGTTAGTACAGGGCCCGAGAACTTATACATGAAAATATGGGGAAACTGGGAACCACGTGACTTGAGATGGATATACAAGTTGGAGAAAGAGTCTATAGATGTCCCAACAAAGATTTTGTAGAATACCAATTTTGACAATTGCAATTATGAATCATTTCATGTAATTTATGTTGTTCATGTTTATTGTTGGTTAGGTTTGGCGAGTGTTGGTGTGTTTTATTTGTGTTTTTAGTGTGTTTTATTAGACATTTCATTCACTGTATAACATGATAATGTCTAATCATATAATCACATTTTTTTATTAATAAAATGTTTTGTTTTTTTTGTTTGTTTTAATAAAAAATGTCTGAAAGCTTGTCGTAATCAGAAGTAGGTAGTTTTTTTATGGATATCAACACAACGAAAAATTTAAAGTTGCATAATAAATCTCTATTACAAGAATTATTCAGATTGGTTTAGTAAAATTATTTACTTGTAATATTTTTTTATTTACCGTGAAAGCTAATACAATATAGAAAGCACTGAAAGCTGCTCTATAATCATTTCCACTTTTTTTTTCAAAATATGTACTGAAATTTGAAATTTTTTCAATAAACATTTGAAAAAGTTAGTATCAAAATTATTTCTTATTTTAAGTAGGAAGGCTATTAGAGCTTTTAAAAGTGTCTTTAATGCTCGAGCGATTTAATGCTTTTTATCAAATGTACCTACTGATTTTCTCATGGTGACAAAAATTATTTTACAAAACCAATTTCTGAGTGATCTGTGTAGGGTGAGATTTGTTATGTAATTTTAAATTTAGCGGCGGCAGAATACCTAAAACAAATATTGAGTAGGTAGGTATATAGTTGTAGAGCATACAACTAGATGGCGCTTCCATCTTTTACCGGCTACAGGTAATTTAACTCACTGTATTACCGATAATTCGTAGAAAAGGAGAGCAATAGAAGTTGGAGAGTGTCAACAGTTAGCGCTGTTAATGACCACGAAATCTGTTCAAATTTCCTATCTACAGCATGTGTTAGTATGTGTCTAGACAATATGTGATAACCAGAGAGCGGACAATTTGTGTCTTTAACCTTGAACATAGATATGTCATTCATAAATCTAGATACATTATCCATGACGCAGTGACGTGTCGGATATGCATCGGAAATTTACGTGATAATTCACGAAAATTCCACGGTACATACATTTTTAGGCGTTATAAAATATTTAGAAAATCAGAAATTGTATACTACATATTTATTAAATAAAGTTCGGTTAAAAATAGTGTCATTCTTTTAATTGGAAATTAGGAGCCAATGTAACGAAAAGCCTCAGGCGACGCACATGATAGAATAGTCCAACTCACGCTCCATTCATAACATCGCTGCAGTTTGAATTCTGACCAATAGGAATTCGATAAACGCAACCGATGTCGACGGATAGACTAGAGATGGGCGCGAGTGTCATTTAATTTCTTTAGAACTAAATTAACTTAATTATTTTCTGGTTATTTAACCTGTTCACATGATTTATGGATTTTAAATAAAGGGTACAAATCTTCGCGAGGATAATACGATATATTTGCTATACATAATAATTATATTTTGCATAGGTTATTACAATACATTTTTGAACGCGTACACATCTCTACCAAAATTTGACCTATTCTTCGGGTTAAAGACACACATTGTCCGCTCTCTAGTGATAACGTGTGCTGTGCTGTTAATTTAAAATTACGGAAACTACAGAACAATTTAGAAGGTAAGGTTTCTGGCGAAAATTTGGTACAGTCAGAAAGAAACTTCTGTAGACAAAAAATGTTCAGAGTTAAAATATAAATTTTACTATCAGCATGTTCAATGACTTATTGTTATAGCCTATACTAAAAATTATTTCATTATTGTTATTACTTTTTTTATAATTTATAATTATACAAAAAAATTGCTTTAGGTGGGGTGAAGTCGGACACTATGGGTCGGTCATATAAGAAGAAATTAGGCGTAAAATTTATGAACTATTCAGATGACAATATACAAAAAGCAATTGCTGACATACTATCAGGAAGAAAAAGTTATCGGGAGGCAGCCGAGTATTACCATATACCAAAATCTACTTTAAATGAAAATCAGGCACAGGCACATAAAATTACAGGGTGACCAACCTCTAATATCGAAACATGATGAGAAACTATTGGCAAACGGTATAAAGCTATTCAGTGAATGGGGGTTTCCCATGACCCGAGCAGCTATACGAGGGGTAGTAAAAAATTACCTGGATAGAAAAGGTCTGAATGTAAAACGTTTTAAAGAAAATCTCCCAGGAATAGACTGGTTTTATAATTTTCTTAAAAGGAATAAAATATTGACAGAACGCTTCGCCCAAAATATTAAAAGATGTAGGGCTAATGTAACAAAAGAAAACGTCAAAGATTATTTCAATAACTTAGAGAATATTCCGGAAAATGTCCCTCCCTGTAACATTGTTAACTACGATGAAACTAACATGACTGATGACCCAGACAAAGTAAAAGTAATTTGTCGTAGGGGGTCCAACAGAGCTGATCGAATAATAGACTCTAGCAAGAGCAGCATATCAGTGATGACGGCTATTAGTGGATCTGGAGAAATGCTACCACCATACACAGTATATAAAGCTGTCCATTTCTACCCTACATGGATAGAGGGAGGGATAGAGGGAGCCGTCTACAACAGGACTAAATAGGGGTAGTTTGATGCTCCCACTTTTGAAAATTGGTTTGAGAAAATAGCTTTACCATATTTTAAGACCCTTGACTGAAAGAAGATTTTAATTGGTGACAACCTAGCAAGCCACGTTTCAATATATGTCCTAGAAATTTGTCAAGTCAATAACATTTGAGTTTGTTTTATTGCCCCCAAATGCGACCCACCTTTTGCAACCCTTGGACGTCGCTTTTTTTGCTCCAATGAAAAAGACGTGGCGCACTGTTCTGACAGAATGGAAACAGAAAAATAAGGGTTGTTTACCAAAATCGGAATTCCCCCGCCTCTTCAAGAAAGCCGTCGAAAAAATTGGGGCAGCTTTGGAAGCAAATATAAAATCTGGTTTTCGAGCCTGTGGGATCGTGCCATTCAACCCAAATCATGTATTAAGCAAACTCCCAGACACAACTCCAGAAGAGCCAGCAGAGGAAGATTGGACAAACACACTCAAAGAATTTCTTATGGAAAGTAGGATCGCCTCCAGCCAGTTTTCTACTAGCTCTAAACAACGAGGCAAAAAATTAACGGTTCCTCCTGGTAAAGGAATAAGTGTTGGTGATCTGAGGAAAGAACATAGACAAACCTTTAATGATGAGGAGACCATGGAAGAAGAACAAAGTGAAACAACTGCAACTGAGCCAAGCTCAAGTGATGTTGAGAGCATCTCGGAGAGCATAAATAATGAAAATGAAAAGGGCACTGAAGAAATATATCAAGCAGTTGACGAAAATGAACGCGAATCAGAAGATGTCGATGATATTGCATCTGGAACATATTTGTTAATCAAACTTTCATCTATAAAAAAATAAATGCAAATTATATGTTGGCTGTGTNAATCAGACTGTTATCTATGGACTTGTGTCAGGAATATAATGAATATGCCAAGAAGTTATTGATAAACTTTGTTAAAAATTATGGTATGTTTTATAAGCCAGAAAATGTGTCGTACAATGTACACAATTTAATACACATTAGTGAAGATGTTAAAAAGCATGGACCATTAGATTCATTCAGCTCTTTTAAATATGAGAATTTTTTATATACTCTTTTAAAAAAAATTAGAAAAACTCAAAAACCTTTACAGCAAATTTGTAAGAGGCTACATGAAGAAAGTTTATTACCTATCCAAAATCCAAAATGTAAATTTCCCTATTTAGGTGTAAGTAATAAGTTAAAAAAAGAATTAAAATTTCAAAATTTTACTCTAACTAATAAACATCCAGATAACTGTGTTCTTTTAAAAGACAAAAAAGTTGTATTAATTACAGATATATTAGATAATGGCGATAATGTATTTGAAATAAATGGCAAACAAATTTTGAACTGTGAATCGTTTTTTCTTATGCCATTTGATTCTAAAATGATAGATATTTATGTTATAAATACATCATATTCATCAGATTTTTTACAAATTGCAATATCAAATATTTACTGTAAATGTGTACTTTTACCTTTCAATGACAGTGTAGCAAATAATAAATTGTTATGTATTGCTCTGTTACATTTGTATGGTTGTGAAAATTAATATAATAAATTACATATTATTCTTGTTTCCAACAGTAACTACTTATTTTGTAATCCAGAATCATATTCTCTATAATTTATAATTGACTGTTGATGTTTTGTTAACTTTTGATGTAATGCATAGACGAGAGTAAAATGTAATGTATATCTCATAAATTTAGTTATAAAGTATCCATCATGTATGCAGTGGTTGTCTTCACAAAAGAATCTAGTGACACTTTTAAAAGTGTTCAAGAGATACCTGTATCATGGTTGTCGGAAGACAGAAAATTTTGTCGATGGCCACCAAAAAATAGTTGCATTTATACAGCAAATAATGTTCAGCCTCAAGACGATTGGCCTTGGCATTCTGTAGAAGTTGAAATAATTTGTGGTAATATTATTTTAAAGTAAATAATTCAGCTCTTATGTTCCCTTTTTTATGCATACAGATTCATTAAAAGAAGCACAAAAAAGGAGCAAAAAAGAAGTTAGTACTGATGAAGAGCAGCTTGGAAAAGGATTTCGCGCTCCAAAACCGAAGGATTATTATAGCCCTGATACATCCGTGCCGAGGAGAAGAATGGACAAGGGTATGTAGCTACCTTGAATACAAATCGAAGTATTGTTGCTCTTAGAGTCATTTATATATACCGTGAATTGAACAAATTTTCAGAAAATTGTCCTCTATTAATAAACAATTGTGACGAATTGTCACCATGCAGGTTAAGCTAAATTTAGAATTCATCTATCTTTCTTTTTAGATCAATATGAATTTCCACCTACATTGGAAAGTATGAATAATTGTGTTGCACCCGTAACAGTAGAGAGAATGAACTCGTTTTTACCTGGGGAACATTATGTGAATACTGTTATTAGTAATCGGCAGAATCATATAGATATAGTAGAACCTACTAATCTTGAATCTGTGAATTCTGAAGAAACACTCTTGACCGAGTTAGGTGTACTCTCTGATGCAGATGAAATATCATCTTCAGGTAAACTAAATCAATAACTTTGGAGAACACCTATATAGAAAATGAGTCGAATCCCAATTTGTTTTAAGTTTTCATTTCAACTTTTTTGTTTACATTGAAATTTAATTCAATCCAATTTTATAATGTTTTCTTACTCCCGTTTCAAAATATGCAAATTAAGGTGGTGTCACTTTATCGGTTTTATAATGAGGAGCATTATGATACAGTTTTTCATTATGAAACTGTTTTTTTTCTTCTTATTATTTTTTTAACCAAGAAGACCTGTGAAAATAGTGTTATTTTTACAGGTCTGTCACAAGGAAATTGCATTCTTTTAAAAATAACTTGTAAATGGTCGTAGCAGAAATAGTATATGCAACTCTCATGTAATGGCCAATAATACTCGCATGAAATATACGAAACTTGTCTATAGNTCGTACCTAACCTCAAAAAATATTCCAAATCACTAAAATTACACTTTTTCTGGTTGAGTTATAAAGTCTGATCACAATATCACCAAAATCACTTATAATCTATTACAGGTAAAGAAATTAAAGTTGATTATTATATCCGATTGATCTGTTATTTACAAAAGTTACCCCCAAGCCGTATCACTTCTCTAACCCTCTCGTGGTAGTTCTAATATGGCGCCTGAAGATACACATAAAAAACACGAAATATTGGATAGCATCACTCAAAACGCTACTATTTTTCAAAAAGTCTTTGGTGGGCTGACACTTTGATAAGGGTTTCGATCAAACCATTTTAATTCCTGAGTTCATTGACTGAATCCACATACTGAAACAAATTTCGAAATAGTATTTGCCGAATCGATTAAGATTACATAAGAATTATTCCGTCCTTTCAGTCCTTTCGATATTTTTAAATTCAACAGGTTAAACAATATACGCTTTTTGTGTTTAATCGGGTCGAGGCCGTTATCATGGCTAAGACATAAAGTCTGCATTACCTTTTCTTTAGTATAATATGCAAAATTTCTAAAAAAGATTTGTTCTTTTTATATGGAACATACCTTTCATCATATCACATACTCGTTTGGAAAAAAACATAAAAATATAGTGGTCGCACTTTATAACTATTATAGCTTTTGAAGTTAGGTACGACTAACGAGTAGTTGGGTTCAAACGGATGTAGGAATTCGATTCAGTGACCCCAAAAATATAAAGATATGTTAGTTACACTTCATTCCTAAAAGTAGAAAAGTGTAATCTTAGCAATTTGCGCTACTTTTTTGAGGTTAGGTACGAACTCTGACTNCAACAGATTTCCAGCCTCAGATCAGTAATGAGGTTATGTTATTGGAATATGTAAGTAATTGTGTGGCGTCGTACTAATTTCGCATTGTTTTTACTGATTTGTTACTTATAAAAACTAATATTTATATAATATATGTCAAAACGGTACCGCTGTTGTATCACTACAATTATGAGTGGAAAGGTGACATTTTTAAAATTTATTTGCTTTGATTCGTTGGTAGAACTGATTCATGCATCAAAAAACTTGACAAAGTCCTGTAGCAGTATAAAACAATACTGTTTACCAATAAATTCGTGAATTAATTCATGAAGAACTTCGTCAATTTATTGTTGAATAAATTGTCAATGTAAAACAGCTATTAGGAATGTGTCACTAGAAATACTTATTCGGAATTAAATGTTTCAAAAAAATTTCCATTTGGAGCAAAATTTGCTCACTTCGATTATTTACAAACGACAGAGTAGAGTGTGTACGTGTAAAAGTTGGAAAAACTGAAAATGTTGCTATTTTTATTTTTATTTATTATCGTATGTTCTTTTTTCTGTAAAATATAAAATAAAGTTTTTACTTTTACTCTAACCATGGACATGATTTTTTTTAAATCAAAGTGCCAATTTTGCTGCAAATGGAAGTTCTTTTGGAACTTTTAATAGCAAATAACTTTTCCGAAATGTAAAAATAAAGGTAGTTTATTACTTATTACTTACTTATTTTCATATTTTTTATTTTCTGGACACCATGTACATGAAATGTTAACTTCCTTCATGGCAATCTCATTNTTTATTTATTTATTTAACTGTTCGAAATCACCACATCTACTCATAAAACTCGGTTTACTGCGAAAATACACACGTGTTCGAATACCCCCCACATGTAGGGGTGAATTCGGACAGAAAAAACCCAAAAAATATGAAATATGATAATGACAAATTTTCGCAAATTTTTCGATGCAATTCTCTTTATTAAGGATTCAGATTTTTTTGACAATAAATAAACATTTTATTAACAAAAAACCGTGAAAATCGTCCGAATTCACCCCGAGTGACGATACTCTTCAATCTTCGCTTTTACTTATCAATGATCAATGATAAAAAAATACTGCAAGTGCTGCTGAATAGTGAATACTGCAAATATCGCTTTCATCAGTTTCATCGCATATTAATAATAGTAAAATATTGTTATATCTGATTGTGGATTATGGAAAAGTGGCTAAAAATGTAAGTAATAATTGAAAATAGAATAACGGGTTTTGTTTATATATGGTAATTATTTGGTATAGTTTAAAACTCTCCGATTTTTATAAAATTTTATCAACTTCCTATTTTCGAGAATGCAGATCTGGAATGATTCTTCTATAATTCTATCTAAAAATTAATATATTGTAATCAGATATGTTATGTGATTTTAACCTATCTAACCTAGATCGGAGAGGGTATACACTATATTTAAGTAATTGCTGTATGTTTTTTTATGAAAAAATATTTATCTGTTGTTATTTAACCAGGTTCATGAACATAAAAAATGCCAAGATATGGAAAAAAATATCGAAGACTAAAATATAAGTAATGATTTTGATGGCTTGGACACCGAAAATCACTCGGACCAACCTAGCAAAAAATTGAAAGTCGAAGAAACTTCAAGCAAAATTTTCTTCTGCTTGGTTAAACAAACCCGAATTTAAGGAATGGATATCGAAAGCACTAAAAACTAAACCTAACTCTAAGTAAAAATGAAATGGCATTTTGTAGAATTTGCCAATGGGATTTCGGAATTTTTCATACCGTTTTTTAAATTCTTCAATTAACAAAAGAATACTCTGATGTTCCCATACAAAATCATCTACAAATCAAATACATATTATAATTATGATACCCAGTTTATATTTACAGGCATAGCAAATTTGCAAAAATTCGTTGGTATTTTATTTATATTTTATAGTATTATTGGTATTATTTTTGCAAATTCCTATTTAAAATTAATAAGTAACCCACTATTTGCATTTTCCAAATTATCATCTGACATGTACTGATTCTCTGATTCTGTTGTACGATGTTCCAACTGATGTTCAAAATACTGTTGTGCAAATGCAGGGTCTGCAAAATAATAGGTAAATTTAATATTAGCAAAATTTTATGTAATAGTATAGAAAATAATAATAATATTAAATTGTGGATCCACTTACCATTTTCCAACCTTTCATGTGTTTCATTTGTTTCTTCTATAGTAAAAAAATGTATCGTTAAATAAATTCAGTTCGTTCGATAATCTATGATAGGCAAAGCAACTCAGCCGCTTTGTATGGCTGAACGCACCCAATGACTCTTTTAATAGGTAAGTATTTTAAAACTGATTAATCATAATAAATAATACCTAATTACCTACACTTTTTTCAGGTGATAGTGGTTACCCTCTCGAAAAACCTGGCTTTTTACACCTTTTCTTAATCCACACAATCAAGGAGAGGAAGCCTTTAACAATATACTTACTTCAGCCAGGAATGTTATTGAAAGGACAAACGGTATTCTCAAAGGAAGGTTTCGCTGCTTGTCAAGTCAGAGAATTCTAATGTACAACCCAGTAAAAGCTGCAAATATAATTTACACTTGCTGTGTTATTCATAATATTGCGAAAGAGGCAAATTTAGAAGATGGAGAAATCGAATAGTCTGAATATAATCAAGAAATTAATGGTACTTATAATTTATTTTAAAATTCATCTTTCTATTCTTCAATTTTTCAGAACCTGTACCTGATAATGGTAATATTTACCAAATGGGACAAGCAGCCAGAGCCAACTACATCAGAAACAATTTTAATTTTGACTAAATAAAACAACACAAACATGTTATATTTTTTTATTCACATTTAAAAATTTGAATTTTTTTATTTCAAAATTCAGTTTTTCTTTTTTCAATTTCATATAATTTTCTGTAAAATTTTCACATAATTCTAAAATTTTTTTTCGATTCTCTATGCCTTGTCCATTCAGGTGAATTAAATTTTCTGCCAAATCTGACAAAGGTTTGGCCCTAATTCTCTTGCTTATTTCAGGTTTTGATGTGGCTGGTATATTCTTTTTTGTTGTATTTTCATTAATAACGTATTCTCTTGTATTTTCACCATTGTCAGCTCAATGATCTCAAAATTTACATCCGAAACATTGAATACTTGAAAATGTTCCTGCAGTGGTGATGAAGGGACTATGGTTTCATTTGTAGACTGAGATGGAACTGGAATGCCTTCGAATTCAGTTACAGTCTTGACCCCTTCTACTGTTACCCTGCCCCATATATTTAGTGCTCGGTCTTCCAGGGGAGTTAATTGTACTTCATTACTGGGCCCACCCCCTGTTTTATTTCTATGGCTCAAAATTTTCCTATATTTTGCCTTTGTATTTTTTGTAAGGGTTTATTGTATTACTACGAAAAGCATAGTCCCCTTCCATTGCCTCCAAATATAATTCCAATTGTTGAGTGCTGGTGTTTTTTGTTCTTTTACGTTTTATCGTCTTAGACGTTTACAGATAATATCCCTGAATTACCACTTTTACGGTTTCATAAACACTTTAGTTAGAGATTATCGTAAGCTATAGATTTACGAATTTACAGAAATTTTACGAGCGAACCCAGAATCGCTCCATATGAAAGACAAGAAAATTATATTTACCTAAATTTATAATAAAATGTATCGCTGGAAACACTGTGAAACTCGTTGCGGTGTTTTTTTTCCAGCTATCATGGGAATAGAGCATAGAGCATCTGCGGCACGTGACCAAAATTGGCGTGGCTACTTGCTTGGAGGTAAAACAAAGAAAATCATAACCTCAAATGTATTTATTTCTACGTTACAAACTCGTTATGTACTGGTATTCGGTAAAGGTACCTACATACATTCCGGAAATCTCAAAGGAAAAACTGCACAGGCCTGGCCTTGAGGATTACCGGAGCGTGTATAGAGAACGCCGCAAGTTTTATCGGACTGTACAGATCGACGAAATTAGAATTGAAAATCTATTTGATAATCTTTCGCAGGCCGGGACTGTACAGGCCGACAGGACCGTGTACGGTGTGACGATTTTCTACCGTTGACGCCGGCTAGTGTGCTTCCCGCGATACAATATTTGATATTATGAAAATTGAAGCATGTGCCAACATGTCCCGCGAAGTTCTAGAGGAATTTATTGCTACTTACAAATCTGAATCATGCCTCTGGCAGGTTAAATGTTAAGCTTAGTTTCCATGGTCCGGAATTCCGAATTGCGGATCCGGATTTCAGCATATCCGTTGCTGGAGTAAATTTTACTTGTTTTCATGGTATGGAATTTATTTGGATTTTTACTATTTTTAACACAAAACATCAACATATTTTACGGTTATGTCATGAATGGATCTTTATCCTCATTTTAGTCTATGATTTTAGTAATAAGAATAAGTATAATTTGTGGTGGTAGTAAAGAGAAAAAATGGAAAAAACGTATTATATTAATTACTATAGAGTGAATGTATCTGTTGTCCCGCCCCCACCGACTGTCGGCCAGTTCGACAGATATTTGAAAATAATAAGGATATTTCAAGTCTAACCATTAGAACCATGCAGTGGATTATACAAAATGCGTAAAAAAATTACTAGAACAACAACACAATGCAAGAACTAAGTCTGACATAGTTGGTTCCACACAGTTACTAACAAATCAAGATTTCAAATCGGAAGGAAAGGTCATCAAGGCAATTGAAGATAGCCTGTATGAATGAATATAGCATAAATATTAAAGTGACTAAAAACGAAATAAAGTATCTTGAAGAAAATAATTTCAATTCACACATAAATGCTAATGAGCAAACTGTAGACGAGAATGAATCGGTAGTTGAACCCACCAAATGAGTCCGACGCTGTATTTTCAAATGACCCACTGATTGAAATGGATACAGTCCCCAATATCTTGGAAACCCCTGACCACGAAAGTAGAGATGGAATGGAGGAATGCCTGGCTTACCCGATCAAGTTCATTTCCAGATCATTCCTAATAACGTGGTTGCAGACACAGCGTATAAAATGTCTGAAAACGAAATGCCCGATCCCGATCGCCATTATTCCATGGCTAGAAATTGGCCTTAATGATTTGGGATCGAGGGGGATTATCCCTCTTTATCCTGCCTCATCTCGTGTAGGCCTGGACAGCCTTCGTAGGTGGGCCCCATCCGTCGTCTACCCCGACCGCAAATGCGGCCGGTGTAGGCGCTTTGTGGGACCTCCTTTTGTCCTGGCTGGGCCCCGCCGGCTAGGGCCCTTTCTTCTGGCGCTCTTCTTGCTTCGCCGGCTCGTCTGTGTAAACCCCGGGGGTAGTGTCATGTTTATGTGTGGTATGGTTGGGTAGGGTAGTGCGGCTATGCAGCCTGGGATGCGCTTTGCTAAGGTGGCCCTTAGCCCAGCGCGGGAGGGGAGGGGAAAGGAGGGTATGAGGGGTGTGTGTGTGTCGTTGTCTTCGTTTCTTGATCCTGGCTGTCTCTGAAACAGAAAAGGTTAACGGGCGGGGGGATCCCGATCAATCCCTATGCAACATGCCAGATGAAGCAGTCTCCGATGTTTCGCTCAGAGACACCGTTCAAAAAACCCCGGAAAAAACAGATCCCTACTGTGAATGTTTTGATATCGTTCGTATTAATGAAGCAGATACATCACACAAAATATCTGAAAACGAAATACCCGATCAATCCCTACGTAATATGACGAGGTAATCTGCAATGCTTCGGTTACAGATATTACTCACGAAACTCCAGAAAAAAAGCAGTCTCACTTTGAATGTTTTGATAATATGGAGGAAACGACAGGTGCTGAAGTTACTCCTTTCAGCAAGCATTTGATATACTCTGCAGCAGTTAGGCAGGTGGGAAATTCCGAGCGAAAAGAAAAGTTACCCAGTGCGATTTCATGTCAGGAATGGAGATTACGAAAAAAAAGACGAGGCGAAGAGAAAGAAAATAGAAGATGTACGGAAGAGGAAAGAGTTAAGAGAACTGAATAGACAAACACAGGAAACACGAAAACGAAAGAGAGCAATCAAAAAGGTAAACAATAATGGGAAAAGTGCAATGAAAGAAATTTACGAGTTTGACTCGAACAAGGAAAGAATAAAATGTTCTCTTTGTGAAGACGACTTAATTAGTGAAACAAAAGAAGATTCAGAAAAAAAACTGGTTGCGATCAATACCCGCGGTGATATCACTTGCAATAGTTAAATAACCAAATGTGCTTCAGGTTCTTATCAGTTAAAACACTTCGGAATTATAACTTATTTGTTTGTTCTATCAGCTGGACAACAATACATCAAGAGTACATTCAAATTAGAACTGAATAATGTTAGAAATCGGAACTATTTATATAAACCAATTTTCCAAATATTTATTTTAGATAAGGACGCGAATGCTTCCATAATTCAAGTTACACATCCTGTACAAAGCCCGGATCTTCCTTTATTTTCATATCTCGTTCTCCTTTATGCATAATACATTGTTATGTATACCTTTCCTATCTATTGACGTCAATGTAAATGATAAGAGATCCCTATATAAACTCATGCGAGATCTCTCATCATCAGTGTAATAGTATTAGTAGTCATAGCTTGTACTGACCATCTAGTAATCAATAAAAGTGTTTGAACAAATAAGTGTGTTAAAGTCTTCCAAGTCACGAATTGCAACTTTAACTCTCATTACATTATGCATATTTGTATGTGCGGCCATGAAAAATATATAATTATGGACTGGATGCGTAATGATGATGTCACATAACTCCTCCATCCTAAAAAGGAAGTCGAGGGGTATCGGATGGACTACTCTGGAGTGGGTCAGGTCCGACTGAGACTTGCTCATTTTCTTTGCTGAAGTAGACTATTAATCCAGTCTGGATGTCCTTTCTCTTAATCCAAATGAAATATATTATAATCATTATTAAGATGGTAAGTGGTGGTACCAAAGAATTTCAAGATCAGTTTTTTCTTCAGGTAAGTCTCTAATGGTCACTGGTGAAAGTTGCTCTAATTGATTTTGTATCTCCGATATTTCTTTAATTTCCAATCTGGTATCATTGATTGGACTCAACGAGGTAGAATTTGATACAAACTTGATTCTCGGAAGTAAGAATGTTGAAGACATCGTTGTGGGTCTCTCATATTGATATGTTTGTCCTGAAATCTCGAAGGAACAGTGGGGTGCCAAGGTTACTTTCATCAATCGGTATATCAATTTCTTTTGGAATAGGTTAATGTGACATGTACGAGCCCAGGCTCATAATAGTTCGGCCGGTAATAATTTGTAACTATATTTTTGAAGATAATATTAAACTTAAAACAAAGGTGCAAAATTTAATCAAAACTATTACAACTATATTCAAAACTATACTTTTAAGTAGCTGAAACTGAAAATTATAATTAAATTACGTAAAGAAACAAATCAGTATAACAAAAAATGTATTTCACGTGGTAGGTCATAATAGTTCGGCCGCTTATCGTAATTGCCATGAAATCGAGCTGACTAGTTAAAACAAAGCAATTATGAAATATATCAACAAGACAGCTGTCAGTATTAGTTTCAAATCATATTTAAAGCATAATGCCTCGTGGTAAGCCCTTAAGTAAAGATTTTCGTTTGTCCATCATTAATGCCCATAAGAAAGGTATTTCGGCACGTCGAATTTCAGTTTCTCATTCTGTGCCGCGTTCTACCGTTCAAGACATTATCAATTTATATAAAACTACTAATGGAGTTGATCAAAAAATTAAAACCGGCCGACCATCTACAATTACAGAAGCAAATAAAAGAGCTTTACGGAGAATTGTGAAAACAAATCGGAGATCTAACACTAAAGAGATAACTGTTTTATGGAGAGAAAGTATAGCCAAGGATANAGTAGAGAACATGGAAGTTCTAGTATTCATTTCTTTAGCTAAATCTTTTTCATTGGATATTAGTATTTCGTATTTATTTTTAATACTATCTGTCATCCGTAGTGGCTATTCCGAATAATTCTTTTTCAATGTTACCTACAAAATTGAGTAATCCTCTTTTAGGTCTACTGTTTTTAGTTAATGGAATTATCTTTTTGTATTCTTGCGCAACTAATATTTTTAAATTGTATTCATTTGAATCATATTGAGCTAAAACGTTTAATAGGACGTTAGTATCTTTGTATGCATCAAAGAGAGGGTTCATGTCTAGTTTGTGGATGAAAGTATGGTAATGACTTATTGTCCGAATGTTTTTTCCAAGTCCTTTAAATATTGTTGGATGATCTATGGGATCGAAGGTTATATCGCCTAGGACCTTGTGAAGAATTAGAAGGGATAGGAGAGTCTGTGTCTTCATTCTGTAACAAGGGTTTTTAGATTAGTTTTCTATTTTTCTGGATATTATTTTTATGAATGGTTCCATTAGTTGTTATTATTATCTTATCGTTATCTTGTATGACTTTAGATTTCTTAAATCGCGGGTGATGTTTAGGAGTGCGTTTTGGTGATTTGATATAGATTTCTTGGTCAGGAGTTACAGGTTCCGGCTCATTTAATTTTACATTTCGTTTCTGAATGGTATTCTCTTTAGAGACGTTTGAATTCGTGTTTTGATAGTTTCATGTATATTTGACATATCTTCTTTATGATTCTGGATATATTGGGACGTTATTCGTTGATTAGAATGATTGAAGGGATCAGTTCGGGGACCATGTATTACTTCGAAAGGAGTCATTTTGGTGACAGAATGAATAGATTTGTTGTATAGGAGGACTGCTAATGTTATAAGATATTTAATGGGTTTTTGTTGTTCTTGTTTTAGGCATCTAATAGAATCTGCAAGTGAAGAATGAAATCGTTCTACGGGGGAATTGGAGTTAGAGTGATAGGGGGTAGTGAAATGAAGTTCAATATTATGTAGTAAGCAGAAGTCTTTTAGATTCTGATTATTGAAATCGGTGCCGTTATCACAAGTAATTTTCGAAGGTAACCCCATATGTGATATGAAAGAGAGGATCATTTCCATGATACAGATGCTATTTTTATGTTCCAGGGAATACGCTTGCCCGAATTTGGAAAATGGATCTAAGATTGTTAAGAAGTCTTGTTTAGAAGTTTAGAAGGTGTTGGTGTTAATTGTAATTTAATCTTTTGAGGGTGGCGGTCATATTTGGAAATGCGACAAGTTTGACAAGTATTAATGAAATTTGTTACGTCAGTTGAAATGTTGGGCCAGTAATAATTTCGTTGTATAGATTGCGTGGTTTCTTTGATACCTCTATGGCATGTTTTACCTTGATGATGATATTTAATTATTCGTTGTTACTCTTGTTCTGAGTCAATATCATCTAATAATGTGTTACTGATTAATAATTTTTTATTCCTATGAAATAATAATGATGTTCTTAATATTCTTGTAATTTTCTTCTCTAAGGTAGGTGTTGAAAATTTAATGCAAGTATTTCCATCCAAAGAAATAAAGGGTTTCAAGAAATGTAATGTTTGTTCATCATCTAGATTACTCCTAAGGGTAACAAGATGTCTAGTTTTTTCAAAAATTGTTCTTGTATCGGCAATTTCCCGCGGACTAGTTGTAGATTCTGTTAGAATGATTTGATTTTTGTAATGGTTAATGGGGTATTCAGTGTATGGTAAGGTGAATATAGGGTCTTCAATGGCAGAATGTACTGTTTCTGTATCTTCGATAGGCTTGAGAGGAGTACTACTCAGTGATTTGTTTTCAAGTATTTGGCTTATTAATTGATCGAGTTCTTCATCTGCCTGAACGTTAGAAATTATCTAAGTTTTCTAATGATAAATCATCTAATTCATTGATGTTGCATTCTTCTAATTTTATTCTGCTTAAGGCATCGGCAACTAGATTTTGGTTTCCTTTTTTATATTTAATTTCATAGTCAAATTCTTCCAATTTTAATCTCCAGCGGACTAATTTACTGTTAGGCTCTTTTAGAGAAAATAGCCATTGTAACGGTTTATGATCAGTATAAATGTTAAATTTGGTCCCATAGACATAAGGTCTAAATGTTTTGCATCCCCATACAATTGCGAGAAGTTCTTTCTCAATCGTGGAATAATTGATTTCGGCTTAGTTAAGAGTTCGTGATGCGAACCAAATTGGCTTATTATTTTGTGATAGAACAGCTCCTATGGCATAATCTGAGGCGTCTGTTGTAATTTCAAAAGTTTGTTCGAAATCTAGTTAACTGAGTATAGGGTCGTTCATTAGTAAATTTTGACGGGTTTTAAAGCAATTTTTATAAGTTTCGTTTATTGTTATTGTGGAGCCCTTTTTTGACTGTGTCATAGGTTTAGTAATTTTTGCAAAATTTTTAAAGAATTTCCGATAATAACCTAAGAGGCCTAAAAATGATTTAATTTCCTTTTGGGTTTTTGGAATAGGGACATTTTTAATTGCTTGGATTTTGTCAGGGTTTGGTCGTATACCATTTCTGGTAATGATGTGCCCTAAGAAGGAAACTTCTATGTGTAGAAATTTAGTTTTATCTAACTGAATTTTGAGATTGTTTTTCCTAAAGGTTTCGAAAATTAATTGTAAATTTTGTAGATGTTCTTGTAATCCATTGGAGAAAACTATTATGTCGTCAATGTAAACCATGCATATCTTGTTTTGTAGTTCCTTTAGTACGTTATCCATGCAACGTTGGAAGGTTGCTGGGGCATTTTTAAGTCCGAAAGGCATTCTTGTATATTCGTAATGTCCGTTATCTACGTGAAGGCTGTCTTCTCTACTGAGTCTGGATGCATTTCTATTTGATGAAATCCAGAAGCTAAGTCGATTGTAGAAAAATACTTCCTAATCTATCCAAGATATCTGATATATTTGGTAAAGGATATTTGTCGTTAATAGTTTTCTCGTTTATTTTCCAATAGTCTACCACCATTCTCCATTTCCTTTTACCACTCTGATCCATTTTTTTCGGAACTATCCAAACGGGTGAAGAAAATGGACTTTGTGATGGCCTTATGTTCGATTTCCTTTTTGTGTACGTAAGGGTATCTATAGCTTTTCGTATAAACTGGTAAATCATATTTTATTCGTATATCGTGGTTTACTGTATTTGTAAAGGTTAAATTGTCATTAGTTTTCTGAAAAGCGTCACTATATTCTTGACAGAGTTTGGTCAGTTTTATTTTTTCCTCAGGATGTAGATGATCAGTTCTTAATAATTATTAATTTTTAAGTCGGAGTCTAGATGATTTTTAGTTTGGAATGAATAATCAAAGACATTGTACTTTGTAAGGGGTTCAATTTTTATGTCATTGAGGTCAAAGTATGATGGTTGTTGACTATAATTGTGTAATTCGATTATTAAGGCTTTGTTTTGTACTGTGGATATAATGTTTGGTAAGTAGCAGTTATCTTTTTGAATTTCATGAATGTAAACTCCAGTGTTATCTGGGATTTCTACAGGAATACTGAGTTTTGATATTTCTCTTTCATTTAGTCTTATGTTAGGTCTGTCATATAATAAGGGCAATGAAAAATTTTGATTGGAAATTTGGATTTTAGTGAATGAAATATTAATTTGAAGTTTCAGTATGTCTTCAAGTCCTAAAGCTCCGTCAAAATATTCATGGAAATCATACAGAATTATGTTTAGGGAAACATCAGCATTAAACTCGGGAAAACAAGGGATTTGAGCTTGTTTTTCTACTGTTATTTCACCAATTCTGGTTTTTAGTTTTAAAGGATCATATTTGATAAATTGTGGACAATATTTTTCGACAACGGAGGGTTTCAGAAGGGTTTTAGAACTTCCTGTATCAATAAGGAGTTTAATTGGAGGATATTGTAGTTGAATGTATGGAAGGGGGCTGTAAGAGAAGATGTTATAAAAATCATATATTATGGGTTCAAATTTTGGGGGTCGGTATTCTCGTAAAAATTATTATCTAATTCGTCGTCCCAATTCTCAAATTCTTCGGTATCGTTTTGTTCCTCAACAGAATCTGGGGGAATTTGTAATTCATTTAATTGTTCATAAGTTAAATGTCCATTCCCTAACATTACGGAAAGTTGGTCTTGTAGATTATCGGATGACCAGCCTGGTGGTGTTATGTCGGTTTCTGAATGAAATGTCTCATGTGTGGGTCGAGAGATGGATTTATTAATTATTGTAAGATGTTTGCATAAGCTGCAATTAAAGCTTTAGCCGCACACAAGGTAAGTTCAAAACTGGTGTGGGACTGTTTACAAATGCTGACTGAACTGGCCACCAACAATACAGTCAGACTGTGTTGGGTGCCAGGGCACAAAGGCATTTGTGGAAATGAGAAAGCGGATGAACTTGCGAGGAAGGGATCCGAGACAGTGTTCATTGGCCCGGAGCCCTTCTGTGGCACATCTCCCAGTGTGGTCAGGCGGGCTCTGGGCAAATGGACAGAGACAGAACATAGGAAATACTGGACTTCAAGGCCAGGACATAGCCATTCCAAGGAGCTTATGGAGTATCCTTCGAATGGAAGAGCGAATGAGTTACTGAGCTTGAATAGAATCCGGCTCAGGAGAGTGACAGGACTCATAACGGGACACTGTCACTTTAGGAAACATCTACATAGACTAAAGCTTGTAGACAGTCCGGTCTGCCGAGGATGTGAATCGGCGGATGAAACTTCTCTGCATATCCTGGGCGAGTGCCCGGGATTTGCACGTAGCAGAATGGCGCTCCTTGGGAGACCCTATTTGGAACCCAAGGAGCTGAGAGAAGTGTCAGCAAGGAAGCTTTTGGACTTTGTAAAAAGAACAAATCTACTTACTGAATAGGACTAGTAGTGGGACGCACAATAGGCCTAATTAGGCCGCAGTGCTATGGGACTTTTAAAGGACCAACCACTAGATGAAGATGAAGATGTTTGCATTGGCGTTGGTTTGTTTGAGTTTATAACTTGTCCTGGTTTCCAAACATTTGCTTTACCGAAAACTTGACTGTTTGTTAGGAAATTAGGTTTCATCGGTCTGGAGTTTATTTCAATAGGTCGTGAAGACCATTCATTTTGGTTTTTAAATTGAGAAGGATTTTGGAAATTTCTATAAGGATGAGGGTTTTGAAAGTTTTTGAATTGAGGAGGATTTTGAGGGTTTTTGAATTGAGGAGGATTAAAGTTTTTAAATTGTGGTTTTTGATGAAATTGTAAAGGCGGTTGGTGTTGTTGAGTTTGGATTGGTTTGATAGTCTGTTTAAGTGATCTCTGATAAGATTGAAATTGTTGTTCTTTTGTAATAAATGTTACTGCTTCATTCAAATCATTTATTTCCTTAGTACGGACCATTTGTTGTAGGTACGTTGGTAAATTACTAACATAAGTATCTAAGCTGAATTTATTATAAACAATACTTAGTGCTCGTTTAACTTCTATGCTTTCACCAGACTGTTTTAGTTTAGACATGAGTAACGATTGATGTTGCAAAATACGATTACTAAAACCAGTAAGAGTCTCTGTTCTTGCGTCAAAGACGAGATGTATAAGATCTTGTTGTAAAGTAGGCAGATCGCGCGGATCTCCAAATGTTTGTAATAATAAATTTCTGATTTGTTCCCAATTATTAAGTTCTAGACGGATTGAAACATTTGTTTGGGCCTGTCCCATTAATTTACTTTTAATAGCTCTTAAAATGAATTTATTTTGTATTTCATTATTTTCTGTATATTAAGATGTGTGACGAGTTCGTCACATGCGGCTATAAAATCGTTCAGTACTGATGGTGTTCCAGAAAATATTGGAATTACATCTATGAACATATTTAACAATTGATAATTAGTAGCCATATTTATTTCTATCTGATCCAATTCACGGAGTAAATCGTTCATGTATTCTTAACCTAATGAAACTTAATATACAGTCAAGTTTATTTTACCTTAAAAGAAATTAGTCCTTTGAACAATCAAAGTTTAAGTAATTTATCGGTAGTGAGTTCTAATTTTACTAAAATACCAATTATAAATTCGTAAGGCAGGGAATTAATGGAAAAGGAATTTGGCTGTGACTTACTTAAGCGGTGTGTAGTTCGTGCTGATTGTTGATCACCCTTAACAGTTGAGACTGAAGTACATTGAAGAAATCGTCGGTCGATCCGGAATATGTGGCTTCTTCGATATACTGGATGATCCTACCGACTGCGCCAGTTAAATAACCAAATGTTGTGCTTCAGGTCCTTATCAGTAAAAACACTTCGGACTCGTATAACTTATTTATTTGTTCTATCAGCTGGACAACAATACATCAAGAGTATATTGAAATTAGAACTGAATAATGTTAGAAATCGGAACTATTTATATAAACCAATTATCCAAATATGTATTTTAAATAAGGACGCGAATGCTTCCGTAACTCATTACATTATGCATATTTGTATGTGCGGCCATGAAAAATATATAATTATGGACTGGGTGCGTAATGATGATGTCACATAACTCAATGTAGGTACCGAATTTGGTGAATATATGCAGAGGTTGCAGCTAAAGAATATGTATGTGAAATATGTAAGTAAACAATACCTATGTGATTAAAAGTTACGTACCTACTAAAGAATATTTAGTTATTTATTTAATATTTTAAGTAAGTGGGTACTTTATTTTTGTACTTGGCACTGACTATTTATTTGAAATATAACGTATTTGTCAATCAAAAGTATAATAGAAATACAGCTGAGTTTTTATTTACCTACTCATTTCTCGCATTATCCACATCTTAATTATACCAAAGTATGACCTGTACTTTTATTATACTGGCCAAGAAACAGCTATTTATCGGCCATGGGCCAAGAACAGGCAGAATAGTAGCTGACAAAATGCACTCATGGCCGCCTACCAAAAAGTACATTCTTTCAAAAAATTCTATTTGAATATTTTTTTGTCCAGGACATAATGTTTTATTTGTATTTTTACTATAAAATATATCTTCCATGTGCGAGATTTTGCGACATCTTGCCCATTATATTTCGTGTTTGCTAGAAATGCTTAATCTTACTTGAACATTTAGTTAAAAGGCCGACAACAGGTACATTCACCCTATGCTTACCGTGTGGGCAAAACAACTGTTTCAAAAATTATCAACGAAGCATGCCGGGCAATTTGGGATAGTTTATGGCAAGAAGTGGTGCAACCTCCAAATACTCAAAAACGCAGAGAAATTGCTGAAGGTTTTAATAATTTATGGCAAATTCATAATTGTTGGGGCAATTAATGGAAAACATATTTTATTCAAATAAGTTAGTTTGATAATGTATTATTAAGACGATTTCACATTAACAAATTAGAATTTAATAATAAACTATTTAGGCACCACCAAACTCTGGTTCAGACTTCTACAATTACAAAGGTAATCATAGTATTAATGGCTATATGCGAATATCACTATAAATGACCCCGCAGGTTCCTTATGGAAAATGGCTTCCAGCCGATACATCTAAAAATTTGGATTTGAATAGTTGTCGAAGCTTAGATAAAAAGATGTCATAGGCACTAAGCTGAGAAAATTATATCTTTCGAAATATAGTCGCCGAAAGCTAGGAGTTATAGTACCGCGAGGTATAAATTGAAGAAGATTAATTGTAAGGTCAAATGAAGAGAAGCTGTGCAATCTGTCCAAAACACATTTTTCTTAGATTGTCGGAGTTACTGAATTCGAATCAGCCATCCATTCGGGTATACAGATGAATTTCAATTGGATGAACATATAGATGAACCAGGACTTCTAAGAGTACGAATTTTCTCAAGATTCCGAAATGCTGCAAGACATCAAATATTCATTAGTTATGTCAACGTGGATGAAGACTTAGATAATTATGGTGGTGATCAAGATAATGGTCCAATTCTAGCATATTATTGCACGTGTTACTCAGGGGCGAAAGTAGTAGGAACTTGTGCTCATGTGGCCAGTGTTTTTTGGTTTCTAGGCTATGCCCGCCATCAACCACATGTGATGTACCCAGATGATTCGCTACAACGAATGCAAATAATTATTTGATAATTGAATTACTTAATTTATAATTTACGTTATACCTTTTATTTCTGACAATATTATTTCTTATTTGAAAATGATTCAATATGTATTCGTTACGATGTATAGTAAAGTCAAAAACATATGTATTCATCAACGATGTCTGAAAGGTGTATAGTACAACATTAATAAAGAATGTACTTTAGTTAAAAAGTTTTTACTTATCGATTTTTTAACCTACCCAATTAATTAGTAAACTCAGGATCAAGTTGGCCGTGGAACATCTTACAACCTGTTATCCTCTTAAGACTTCTCATTGTATTGTAAAAAATATCCTAAAGCTGTAATAAAATATTACTTAATATTATTATAATATGATTACATATGTTTGGGACAGATTACATTTACAATGATCTTACAATGACCTTCATTTGATCTTGATCTGACCTTGAAACTCATCCGTACAGTCGAATGGATGGCAGATTCGGATTGAGCGACCTCGAACGTAAGGAACATGTGTTTGGGACAGATTGCACGGCTTCTTTTCATTTGACCTTAAAAGCTAAGAGTCTTCTTTAATTTATACCTTATGATAACTTTTTATCTACGCTTCGAGAACTATTCAAATCCAAAGTTTCAAAACTATCTTCTAAAAGCCATTTTCCATAAGGAACCTGCGGGGTCCTTTACGCTAGTAGATATTGGAGCCAATGGTCGCCAAAGTGATGGTGGAATACTTAGTTTGGAAATTGGACGAAAATGTATAAATAATAACTTAAATTTCATTCCAGATTGTAAGATTGAATCGGAAGGAGACACCATACCTTTTTACGTTGTTGGAGACGAAGCTTTTCCGCTCCGTCAAAATTTGATGAGGCCTTACCCTGGACGATTTTTATCCCAAGAAAAAAGAATTTTTAAGTATCGGTAAGTAGACTTAAAATATAGTAATAAATTTTATTTAGAAGATTTTAGATTATTTAGAGGAAGAAGAGTTATAGAAAATACTTTTGGAATTTGGGCAGCAAGATGGCGTATTCTTCGCAGACCAATAAATACTTCGTTAGATACGACAGAGAAAATAATTAAAGCAACCATTTGCCTCCACAATAATTTACTAATAGCAAATGAATGCGAAGAATATTGCCCCAGAAATTCTGTAGATTTCTCTCGACATCTATTCGACACTAATAAAACTAGCAGTAATAATGCTACTCGAAATTATAAGAGATCAGTTACCAACACATTTTTTATTTGAACGGGCAGTACCATTTCAATTGAATAAATAGACTGTTATGTATACAGTGTTCCATAATAACGGGTCATACAGTAACAGGGTATAGTAGAATCGATTTTAAATTTAAATACGTTGTTCAGAATTGCTTTAACTATTTAACTAAAAATTTGCGTACGTGTCTTAAGCCTAGATTTTATTCGAAGGAACTACCTTAGTGATTCAATTAAACTAAATTTACAGAAAACAATTCTGTGGAGTTATGTTTCAGAGGGTAAAAATTTTCCCTCTACTATACCCTATTGCTGTATGACCCATTAGTTATAGGACACCCTATATTGTTATACAGCACTCAATTTTGTTATGTATATCATATATATTTCTTTTAAATACATTTATTTTTATATTAGCCTACATGAAATACAACGTTAATAAATTTTCTTGTAAATAAAGTCCTTTGCAATTTGTAAAAGTTTGATTTCTAGATCAATTCAAGCCTCTGGAGACAGTTTTTCCAACATCTCGGACAACCTTAGGCAAATGGGGTTGATTTGAGGTGCCTCTACCATAATTTGTGGGAGTGGTGGTGGGATATTTTTAATTGCCTCCAGAAGAATGGTAGATGCCTCTCGATTCTTTTTTGTTTGATTCACTGAACAATATAAATAATATAATCAGATATCGTAATAATCTTTATTATTTAAATTTTTTATCTTTTATTGTTTCTGGTCGCGGAGTATTATCAGCTGCGGAATTATTTCTTGGCAATGAACACAGGTTGCTTGTGATGCTGAAAAATTCGTAATTAATGGTTAATTACGAATTAAAATTCGTAATTAATGGTTAATATTAGTGAGGTAGTAAAAATTAGTAAATTAAAATCATTGAGGTGCAATACTTTTAGTAGTTTTAGTACATTTAATTAGAAATGAATACTTACGGCCTAGGGTTCATTGAATCTGTTAAGAACTTCATTTGTTCAAAAAACTTCTGTTTTTTTTTTTCGTTTAACACCAGATCCACTGGGTACGTAGTGTAACAAAAACCAGATCCGTCTGATTTATGGGGCGGTTTTCAGGAAGGCCAGGGCTTAATAGTTAGGCCTTCTAAGAACAACCACGGTCAGACGAGGGTTAATCAGTATGGGCGCCGTATTTGTATTCAGAGGGTGGTCTGAAGAGCTTTTGTCAAGGAAAGTAATAAATTTACCAACTGATAATTAGAACAAACTCAAAACACTTCGGGTTAAGTAACTTCTTGAGAACGTATCGCTATGTGACAGTCATCTGTTGCGTCCGAGAGGCGCCAGCATAGTCGGGGACAGAACAAAGAAACCCATATCGGTAATAACGCGCGAAAACACGAGGGAGACGTAAAGATTCCGAATTAGAATTAAATTAAATTGTTAAACTGATAATGATTGGAAAAGAAAGACATATGATAAGCTGTTTTTTCCGACGGGCTCTTTTCCCAGCTGTAGAACAATAGAATGATAAGTTTGACCAGCCCGTCTCATATCGTGTGCGGTACGAGGTCACTAGAAGAATGTGTTAGCTGAATTTAATTACATTAAAGAGATTGTAAATTCATAGTCACTCATCAAAATACTTATCAAATGAATAGAATCACGAAATCGGCAATCAATTAAAACTTTCCCAGATTAGCGTAAATAGGCACACATTCTAATGTAAACCAAGATACAGGAGTGGGAGCTGAGGGCTGTACCGGGTGTACCAATGGTAGTGTCCTACTGAAAGCGTGGAAGCGGATACCACATTTTGGGCATTAGGGCTTAAAGTATGCATTATGTAGATTGGGAATTTACTTAAGAGACAATTAGGAGGGTTAATCAGAAGGGCTAGAGGTTAAGTCAGTACCCCGCGGGATTCAGTTTTTTCTTAATCCTCGAACTGACTAGTTCACTCTCGAAGATCGGTTTCATTCCGGAATTTATTAATCTTTTTAATTTAGAGAAGTGTAGTACCAGCTTAACTGCCTACCATTTAGTCCAAGTATAGCTCGGTGTACCCTGGGTCTTGGTATTTGGTTATCGTTGCCGTTCTGTCGAACCTAGTGTTTTTGTGTGTGCAAATAAAAAGCAATATCTTCCTCGAGTTTAATTTTTTGTTCCATCTTGTGCTTAATTGTGTCTAAATACAACTCTGGGACAGGAACATTGCAGCCATACCGGGGTAGTCGTCGAAGCAAACCAAGGTAAGTGACAGAAACTAGTTATTAAATCCAACATTTTCAAGAAGCCCCGTATCTCATGCGACCAATCAATAGCAACTAAAACCCTTTCGAGCCTATACCGTATGATATTGCTCGTACAAATCTAACAATATCAAAACCCGCCAGGTTACAGTAGGATTCGATCTCTCCTTTAACGAACTGATTTCTTAAATTTCTCCACTTTTTTTCGATGGAATATTGATCTATCAAAATAAATAATTTAATATACTACATAAGTAAATGGCTACGTTGAAACATACCTCCAAAAAAATGCTTTATTTATAGCCATAGTTGGTCTTTTTCCGTTTTGTTTCGCTTTGCTAGAGGTAATTTGCTGTTCCAAAGAAAAGGACGAGCTTCTATGGCAATTAATTTCTTCAAAACTCATCATTTCATTTTGGCAAATGGGAGTATTTTCTTCAGACCTAAGAAATTAATGTTTATATTAGTTAATTATATTAATAGCTTTAATCATAGGCTCAGTTTTGGACTGTTTCAAAATATCAGATATTCGACCACCTATGTTGCTTCTGTACTTTCAGCAATATAAAGGTAAGATACACCTGGTCAAACAATCCCTGACAGTTTGAAATTAATTTTTAACGCTCTAAGAACAAAGCTAATATTTTAATCAACGATATTACTGATAAGTTAAAATATTTACTGGATTTCTGAGCAAGGTTTTGCTGCATCTTGATCTTGAATGCAAAAATGCGAGCATAGGGGTTATATGAAGCTACATTTCTTTGACATTCCTCGCAACATATCGAAAAACAAATATATTCATATTGTTTACACAAATCACACAATTCTATTTATATAGTCTATGCAAATCTTAGAATATAAAATACCGCAAATAATATACTTACTTCATTGCATTGGGAAGTATCCATATTGTTGAAAACGTTTTCATAGTTTTCCAACTTCCAGATATACGAGGGTTGCTTTCCAAGTACAGCGAAAATAAAACGCTCTCTCAACGGTACAAATAAACTATTATGTCGGTTCGAATGTTTGGTGGTGAGTCCCCGTGTGTGGAGTCGGTCGTAGGTATATGAGTACGCATCTGGTCGCCGGCGCCAGTCCGCCGTAGACCCTTCCTGGAACGCTGGTGCGTCCGGCGACGTCCTGCTAGCGCTCTTGACGTAATGTTTAAAAATGGGTCACTTGCGTACATGTGTACCCACACGAACAAACTAATATTCTTTTTCTTTGATTTTATCTTTGTTGTAGTAATTTTAGTAAGTACGTAGAAAAAAATATTTTTCTGTTCTTCAACACGACTGCGATACATAGAAGTTCAAACCAAACATTGTTAAATAAAGATAGCTACATATATAAAATCCGGATCCGGATAAAAGTTAAATACATTTCAACTTTATTGCGGATCCGTAAAAAGTTAAGATTTTCCCGCCACGATTTTTTTCAAACACGATTTCATGGAATTCCGCATAAAATGTCTGGAATTCCGGACCATGAAAACTAAGTTTTAAGCATTATCACGACAGGGTAAAAAAGGATGATGGGTATGTACGTTTAATTGAAAAACTGAAAGCGACTGAACCGAACGCCTCTACAGATATGGTTAAAAAAAAATTAATAACTTACGGAGTGCCTATAGAAAAAAGATCAAGAAAATAAAATCGTGAACTAAGTCAGGAGTCGCAGGGGATAGTGTATATCAACCAAAGTTTTGGTACTTTAACTTGTTAAGATTAGTTTGTTTTCATGTTTTTTTTTTCAGTAACAATTGTATGTATACGATATTAATTACTTTATTGCCGTTTTACAATAAGTGGGTATCAATCTCGGAGCAGATTTAAAATTTTACTACAAAGTCAGCCACAGGCGGAGATGCGATCCCTTTAAAAGATTTATTTATTTGCATCTTCTTTAGGTTCCTGGATGATCCAGACACTCCAAGAACACCTTGCAGCAATGTGGGCAGCTCTGATGATGATACGATTGAAACGCAGGTAAATAAAATGATTAAAATTGAGATATAAGCGCTAAAGACTTAATTGCTTGGAAAATACTATTATTTATTTTAACATACAACACAGTATACATATAGTTACAAATAAGCTGAGTTTTCCGTATATACATAATGAGGGTTAGATAAAGTCACGTTGCCAAGGAACTTGGCCTTCGTTTGCAAAATAATTCATGAAATCTTCTCTCACTTTTTTCGGTAAGCGAGGTGAATTTTACGGGATTATTTCGTTGCAACGGAAGCATCTGACTATTATCTATAGAGTATCCTAAAGTAGTAATTCCATCGTCTGTATTTTCTTTATCAAAACATTCTGGAGGTGAATAAAAACTTGCAAGGCGCAACAGGCCATAACGATGATTATTATTGATTATTATTATAATTGATTACAGTGTGAAATATTGTAAATCTTGAAGTCAAAATGCCAAACGCATTTTCCTAAAGATGACACATCGCAAGGAATTATCAACCGGGAACCATCAAAACTTTCTGAAACTAAAAGGATTGTCGATATTGATTTTGCGGTTTCGTCAACATCGAAAGCTGTGGATGATAATATCAACAAAAATACCATCCTTAAATAAGGATGAATAAGTTTCCCTCTTGACAACTTTGAAAGAGACCCAAAGAGGATGTGTACTTCAAACTGTCGTACCACCATTTTCAAAAGGATTGACTGAGCCGCAGGCAGAAAAAAGACAATATATTCTAAGCAATTTGTATAATTTAGACTTACGTATTTCAATTGATGTGTGTAAAGAAATAGAAAGCGAAGCAAATAAACAAGCCAGCTCAAGAGCGCGATTTAACCATAGGGTTGGGCGGATCACAGCATTCAAAATTAAAGCAGTTTGCAGAACCAAATTAGAAAATCCATCAGTCTTTAGTCAAATCTATTTGCTATTCCTCGAGTACTAAAATCAAGACCAAAGCCACTATACATGGATGCGAATACGAAAAGTAAGCTTTCAAAAAGTATTCAGAAAAAATGGAACAGAGCCACATAAATTTTGGCACATGTATAAGTCCAGAGTATCCTCGTTTTGGAGCTTCTCCCGATGGTTTGGCGTCCTGTGATTACTGTGGATTAAGTTGCATAGAAATAAAATGCCCTTACTGTGCAAAAGATTTAGACCTGGAAGACTTGCAAGTCTTAAAAAAAGTAGGTATTGAGGAAGTAGATGGTAAAATGCAACTTAATGAAAACCTACGTCCACAATATGCCATACTGTGCTGTATGGGTAATTTCAGTCAAGTGATATTCAAAAATTTTAATATGAAAATGATTTTATTAGTTACTTTGCATTATTTATTGTATTATTTACAATTCTACTTTGCAACCGTTGTGCAGCAACAAGGTCAGGATTTCTGGCTTCAGCAGGGGGATGATGCTCGTTTTCAAATATTCCAAAATCATTCACATTATCACCATCTTACTCGTGTGGCTCTGGCATATTATGCATAATGCATAGATTGTGAATTACTATACAAGCATTTAGTATGAGTGATGCTTTTGTCGGACTATAGTGTAGAATACGGTGCTTTAGTACACAACGAAACCTCGTTTTTAATAAACCATTGGTTCTATCAGTGATCTAGCTCGTTTGAAAGCAACATAGCCCCTAAGGGGTAATTTTCCCGGTCCCAAACAGGGAATTCCAGTTGGCCATAAACTTTTCGAGCACACTCTGAGTTCCGGAATTTATAAGTACATAAAAATACCACTGTTGCGATTGCGACGTCCAAAATACAATTTTCCGGCCCCTAAGGGGTCATTTTCCCGGTCCCAAACGGGGAATTCTAGTTGGCCATGAACTTTTCGAGCACAGGCCTGGGTTCCAGAATTTAGAAGTACATAAAAATACCACTGTTGCGATTGCGACGTCCGAAACACGATTTTCCGGCCCCTAAGGAGTCATTTTCCCGGTCCCAAACGGGGAATTTCAGTTGGCCATAAACTTTTCGACCACAAATCCGGCTTTGGCTTTAGAATGCACCTTCGACCTCGCCTCATCCCGGAATCCATCTTTCAGGCCCTATAGAGGCCATTTTTGGCCCCTGGGGCCAATTCCAGACGTGGAGGGCCATTTCTGAGCTCGGGATCGGATTCAGCGTCGAAAAATACATGGGAATATATATGTCCGACCCACAAGTCCGAACACTTTTTTTTTT
>NW_019416762.1:127895-222888 GCF_000390285.2 Anoplophora glabripennis
ACAAATAAACTAGCATTTTTTGCAATTTTTTAAATGATTTTTCCGATTTTTGCAACAACAATAATTATTTTTTCGAATTGCAACTAACTCTATCTTGTTCAAAATTTAATTACAAAACTTTTTTCCTCTTCCATTTTTGTCTAAAATGAATAGTTGCTAAGTTGTCGACGAGAAATCCAAGAAAAAAATAATATTTTTTGTTATTTTTTTATACTTTTTTGTAATAACAATTAAGCCCACGTTTTTTTTATTTGCATAGAAAAATTATCATTTCTGATGTTATTTAGAAGCCGTTAAAGCAAAAATCTCCGATCATACGCGTTTTACCCAAGTACACCCTTTGTAAGACAGATACCGCCTGGACTATCTCCCGATGGTCTGACGTCCTGTGATTGCTGTGGATTAGGTTGCATAGAAATAAAATGCCCTTACTGTGCAAAAGATTTAGACCTGGAAGATTTGCAAGTCTTAAAAAAAGTAGGTATTGAGAAAGTAGATGGTAAAATGAAACTTAATGAAAACCTACGTCCATAGTATAGTCCATATAGTCCATATGCATGAGATGACATTCGGATTCAAACTATTCGGAGAAAACGCCAGTTCCCCGACAAAACCCTAGGGAATTATTTCTCGATATCTGGAGAATATATTCCAGCAGAAAATTTCAAAAGTAACATCTGTGTCAAGAGAAGATGACGTCATTTTCTCTAATGAACTAACTCGTTCGTTTTCAAAAATCAAGCCCCAATATTGAGAATTTTCTCTTACTTTAAATTTCGGTGTTATGTTTGTAGTAAACCAAAATTTTAGCCCGGATTTCAGATGTCTTATCTAATAATTAGATAATAACAATAAACACTAAATTCAAAGCACCTCAAAAAATTTCCCAAATACCTCTCCTTATTACAACAAATCATGACCTATGGCTATGAGCCCCAGAAAGAAACACCATATAGAGAAAGATGTGAATTTTTCGATTTTACAAAAAAATACCAAAACAACTACAGCAACATCCCAAAAACCAACTCAACCATTAACACCACAGATATCAGCAACCCCTCTACCAGTGACATCTCAAGAAAACGAACCAACACCACTGAACTCAATACAGGGGGAAAACGAACCAGAACAGAATCCGAAACTGAAGCAGAACAAGAAGCTAGTGAAATATTCAACAATCTCACACCCGTAGAAGACATCAGTCTTCACGATTACATGCAAAAAATTGACTCAAGTTGTATAACTACTCCACATCCCTGCGACTGGTACGACTTCTTCCAATATTACAATGAATTGGGACACTATAACAACAGAAAGAGGTTTCTATGCATACGACATGCAACAAGAAAAATAGCAACAGGACGAAACAGGATGGCACATAATTCCATATCAAAAAATCTCACAAGTTATGTCACCAAAAGACTTTGTACATATACATGAAAATTACACAAGAATAAAAGCAATATCCCAAACAATGTCAATGGGTCACGAAGTCCCATTAGCAACAATTGCAGCAGCAGGACAACAAGGAGAAATGGTAGCATTTAACAATACATTGCCTATGTGGATATATGAAGACGACCACTACTAGACATACCATCAAGGACCTACAGAACCAAACGACTTCCCAGAAGGAGAAACTTTCGATGGAACAAATATAAAACCAATAGTACCTACCACAATTCGTAGACTTACCAAACAGCGAAAACGTAGCTCAAACCTTCTCAACGTTACAACTTATTTCATATTCATAAAAATTAAACTTTTTGGAATGTCAGCTGCTGAGCCAAGGACTCATGGATGTAATTTAAAGAAAAGTCAAAGAAATTTGTATGTTTTTTTTTTCTCAATGTAATTGCTTACATTTTTGTTATGTTGACAATATTAACTATTGGTGATTTTTCAGTTTCCACGAAAAACATGCAAAAAAAATGGGAAAACTTAGAACTTGTTAGAACAAGTTAAAAAGATCTGAAAACCAAGACGGGTCGTGGTCCTACTAAATTTATCATTTTCAATAGAATGGATGAAATATTATTAGGAGATACACCAACAAATTCGAGTCCACATTCGATTGACAAATATAATATTTCCGAAGTAGAAGCCATACATCAGGATTCTAATAGTAATGTGACTGAAAAATGTACATCAACAGGTAAGAGAAAAGGCGAACCGCTACCATGGAATATACTACAACGATGAAAAAAAGATATTTTGAGGCGAAGGAGCTACCTGGAAGAAATGGTAACCTTAAAGAAAGTAAGAAACGAACTGACAAATAATAATAATACCTTTCCCATTGTGTGAGTGCACATGTTGAAATGACGCCACTTTCTATATTTTTGGCATTGAGGTGTATATGTGTAAAAGTTTTATTTTGTCGTTCTATAAAGAAAAACTATTTTTATTTTCTTAATTAGTTTTATTGTGTCATAAACATTTTGCTAAAAACTTGTTCCCTTCTTGAAGAATTATTGAACTGTTGCTCGTTACGTTCTTCATTGTCATCTTCCGTATGAGGTTCATATTCTAACAACGCATTTTACAATAAGCAAAATATATGAATTTTAAAAAAACTTCAAACTCCTGAATTGGCCTTTCAACAGACTAAATGCGTGTTCTATAACAACACGATCTTTAATGGTGGAACCAACCAATTTAAGGAAGGGTACGCTGAGTTTCCCAATAAAAAGTTATCTTCTAGTCTTCCGTATTACCCCTTTCATATAACGATGATTTCTTCAATAATCTGGAATGGTGCATGGAACCAGCTTCACCACAAAACACATCTATAAATCTTTTATCGTAATCACAGACAGCTTGCAACAATATAGGTACTGTAACACCCATTTATATTATGATATACATATGCTTATCCGGTTTGTGGTGTTTTAATTTGTATATGACAGCCATTTATGGCTTCAATGACTCCATCAATTCCAGATTTTTCTTTAAAATTTTTAATTATATCTAGCTTCCTTCTACCTCTTAGCCAAAATAAGTTAGTTTGACTCTTGCTAACCAAAATAATTACCACTTTCATTATTATTCAATGTGCATGGATATACTTCTGTATTGTTTAAAACAAAGGCAGTTGTTATTCTTCAAGTTTTGTAAAAAATTTAATAAAAAGTGTATAAGTTTCTGCAGAGACTGAACTCACGACCTCCTGCGCGTGAGGTAGATAGATTTCAACCAGTGAATAATGATTTCATTATTTTCTAGTGAATAATGGATATTATTCTCATTTAGGACACATTTATAATGGACATTTTATAGGATAGTCGTGGACAAAGTAAAATCTTTGGCATTATTCAAGATGAGGCTATGTATTGGCACAGAAGTATAAATTTCTGTGTTTTTCTTTTCAGATGTTATTCTTATGTAGATACTAAAGAGAATATTTGAGAAACTATTGCCAGTGAATGGTTCCGTTTAGCAAAGTTACGGTTGGAGAGAGAAGTAATATAAATATGATTTTAATAACTATAATGAAAAGTTATAATATAAATATAAATAATATAGCAAGCACTTATAATATATTTTTTTTATTTACTATATTTATCTTTTCCGTGCTCCTTTGTGCAGCGATTACCAAACAATTAATATTGTTGAAAATGAAGGATTTCAACAGTTAATGCATACCATATGCCATCAATACAAATTACCATCACGAAAAACAGTTGGTGAATTAATTGACAACAAGTACAAAGCAGTCGACAGTCTTCAGAATAAAAACTGAAAAGGCAACCAACTTTACGCTAACCTGTGATATATGGACGAAACTATGTGATCCAAAAGTGTTCTTGGTGTCACTTTACATTTCTTGGAAGAAAGTGACCTTTTAGATGGAACTTTGGGAATTTGCGAATTAGAAGAGCGTCATACCAGTGAATATATTGCTGAAAGTTTAAAGAATATGTGTCAGGAATGGAAAATAGCGAATGAAAAAATGACTTGCATAGTAACGGGGTTCAACAAGACACAGGTTAAAAATTTTTATGATAACCTGACAAAACTCATGCATGAATATGACTTCCCTCCAAGCAGGGTTTATAATACGGACAAAAGCGGTGTAACCACCGTTCCAAACAAAATTCCAAAAGTGATTGCTGCCAAAGGAAAGCGCATGGTAAACAAAGTTACATCAGATGAAAAAGGACAATTAATTACCACAGTAAGCTACTTTAGTACTGGTGGTCATTATATACCAACGACACTAATATTTCCACGGAAGCGAACAAAAACTGGTCTTATGAATGGTGCACCTCTTGATTCAATAGCCTTTGTCAGTGATTCAGGATACATAAACTCACAGCTTTATATCGAATATTTGAGGCATTTTCAGAGACATCTGAAACCTCTCAATGTAAGCCAGGTATTATTAATCTTCGACAATCATTCTTCGCACTGTAACCTTGATGCTGTCCTATTTTGCAGAAAAAACAACATACCTACCTATCTCTTAAGTATTCCACCTCATTCTAGTCACTCAACACAATCTTTGGATAGGTGCTCCTTTAGAGCTTTGAAGGATTATTATAGGAGTACTGCGACCAATGGCTACAATACAAAATGTGAAATTGAATGGTAAAGACAAAGTGAGTAAAAATTCAATGATGAAACGAAAGGAAATATATCCAATTTTGGGTAAGGAATTTCTTATCCACAAATTTCTAGAAAGCATAATGTGACAGATGTTGTTCAAGAAAAATGTAACAGCAATATTGAACTGGTCCAAAAACAGACTAGGTATCACAAATTTTTTATCTTTATCTCTTTTCAAAGTATGTACAGGAAGATAAATCTTAAAAATTATATACAAATAAATGCTGCGCCCAAAAGGAATAGAAGAAAGATTGGAAATAAGGCACACGTCTATTATTATTGTGTCAAAAATATTATACATACATTTTGAAATAGTTCATTTTACAGAATCAGAAGTGGCGAAATATCCGACATTTTCGAGTTGGGATTTTCAAAAGAATATCACAAATCGATTGTCTCAGCATTCAGATCTGATGGAAATTGACAATATGAGCAAAAACATTTTGATTTTAAAATTTGGTGCGATGCAATATGAAGCGTATGCAGATACTCAAGCTCAATTTATATCCCAAAAAATGAGAGAATTGGCACGGTTAACCTTAGCCCTACACAAATTAAACAAAAATTCTTCGAAGGCATTAGCAGAATTTGTAGCGCCTGATGAATATGATATTGTAATTAAACCAACTAAAGAAATAAGTATGAATATAGTTTCCTACGAGATTGGCGCTGAAAATCGGATATGCTTTTAAAAAATATATCGCAATTGAAAGAGGCGCAGTGCACTTAGAACAGGAAACACAAAAGTGCTCCTAGAAATGGAATGGAATATTAGAATATCTTCAAATGCCATCTTAACACTTTACAGATCCTATTATACTTCCAACGCTCATTAAAGAATCCATTGATATTTTAATAAGACATAGAGATTAATGTAATATTTTATTCCATAAAATCGAATAAGTCGAAACGATTTTTGAAAGGTCTGACTGCCTAAAAAAATTTGTGAAGAAATACATTTAGAAAATTTACTGGCACAATGTTAAGGAAATATGTAGCCACAGTATGTCCGTTACTTAATATATCAAAATTTAAATATGACTGGCTTGCAAGGCATTTAGGCCATATTATAACTGTACAGGGTGATTCTTTTATCATGGGAAATGAGTTTTTCTCGTAAACGGCTGCAGCAAATTGTGTTCTGTAAAAAGTATTTTATTTGGGCTGATTGATGCTTGAAATTGCGATTGATATGAAAGTTATAATTAAGCGACGCTTCAACATTTTTTTTTGTCAGAAGCATACCATTTTTATTTCAGAAATTGGAAGATCTATTGAATAGAAACACTTTTTCCAAATACCATTTTTTTTCATCTAAAACCATTCAAAAATTACAGACCAGTTTTTATGTGTTAAATTGGTCGATTGCCATGCAAAGAATGCATGGTTTTTTAAATTTCACTAAAGCAGGTAGGCTTTGAAAAAACAAAATTGGCTTATATTAATTGATGTCTGAAATTGTCAGTGTAATTTTAATTATTTCTATTAAAATAGTAAGTAATAAGAAATATGTTTACACATTCAGAAAAAGTTGACATGCTTTTGTTATACGGAGAAGCCCAAAAAAATGCTTTAACTGCAAGAAGATTATATGCGGAAAAATACCCCGAACGCAACCTTCCAGACCACAAAATTTTTGCTAGGTTAGAAAGTAGTTTGCGTCAAAACCCTAAAGCATTTGAAGGTAGGTTTTGTGTTTTTTTATAAATCTCCATAAATTCAATGAGCCAAATTTGCAGGTAAAAGATTAAGAACAAAAACTGTCACGACGGATGAAAATGTGGCAATTATTTTAAATTACTTTAACAATCATCATGAAGCTTCTATAAGAGAGGCTTCAAGAGACTTAAATTTAAATTATAGCGTGATACAAAGAGTTTTAAAAAGCAACAAATACCATGACTATAAATTTCATAATTTGCAAGAACTTTCGCTAAGAGATTGTGAGCGGAGGGAGGATTTTATTTGTCAGTTTTTGGTGTCTTTGGATGATAATCCTAATTTATTTTCTCATATATTATGGACAGACGAAAGTCATTTTGTTAGTCATGGATTACCAAACAAAAAAAATACCCATTATTGGTCGGACGAAAACCCGTATAAAATCAGGCAACATCAAAGGCAGGGCCACTTTGGCATAAATGTCTGGTGCGGAATAGTCGGGCGGCACTTAGTAGGGCCATACTTTTATGAAGGCGCCTTGACGGGCGCAAGATACTTAGATTTTCTCCAAAATCACCTTCCTCTTTTGCTGGAACATGTGCCACTGCAAATCAGAAGAAACTTATGGTTTCAACTAGATGGAGCTCCTTGCCACAATGCGGCCATTGTTCAAAATTATTTGAATGAATTCTACCACGGAAGATGGTTGGGGACACACGGGCCCTTGAAATTTCCGCCTAGGTCCCCGGACTTGACACCCTTAGATTTCTTTTTATGGGGAACTTTAAAAAATATAGTGTATAAAACAAAATCTAATAATTTAGATAATTTAAAACAAAACATTATTGATGCGTGCAATGGAATATCTGGTGATGTTTTAAGAAAAGTTACATCTTGCGAAATAAGAAAGCGGTACAATTTATGTTTAGATAACGATGGCGCCTATATCGAGCAATTGTTAAAATAAGATTTGTGAATTAAGAGTTAATTTTTACTAAACACAGTTCATGTTATTCTTTAGTGTTTTATGTATTGGTTGTTGTTAGTGTAAACGTTCATTATTTCTTAAACAATTAAATTAGTGTTATTAAATGTAGTAACATTTTGTAAATTGTTTTCTTTAAATCCTAAATTATATTTGTGGTCAATATCAGCATAAAAGTTAGCCTGCCTGCTTTAGTGAAATTTAAAAAACCATGCATTCTTTGCATGGCAATCGACCAATTTAACACATAAAAACTGGTCTGTAATTTTTGAATGTTTTTAGATGAAAAAAAATGGTATTTGGAAAAAGTGTTTCTATTCAATAGATCTTCCAATTTCTGACATAAAAATGGTATGCTTCTGACAAAAAAATTTTTGAAGCGTCGCGACGCCCAGCGTCGATTAATTATAACTTTCATATCCTTCGCAATTTCAAGCATCAATCAGCCCAAATAAAATACTTTTTACAGAACTCAATTTGCTGCAGCCGTTTACGAGAAAAACTCATTTTGATAAAAGAATCACCCTGTACACAGGTAATTCTATCGTACACCACCATAAGCCATTAATCCTATAGCACCAAAGTGCTATAGGATTAATAAAAATAAGACGACCAGGGTGAGGCTCGTAAGTACGTTGGTAAGCATATTAACGTAATTAATATTGAAGGTTAGCTTGTGGACAACACTGAAAGATGACATGGCTTTACTATTTTTTGTTATAGATTTACCCGCCGAGATGATTATATATATGGAAAACGAAAATGTAGAAAAAGAAAAAAAGTAACTGTGATGAAATTGAAACGTCTCCAAAGAATGATGGATTTACCTAAAAAAAAAAAAGAAAAATAAGAAGCAAACAAAAGATGAAAGAGTAAAAAAGTTCTCTTAAATCAAACGTGAGTACTAGTTTATACGATAATAAGTCATCAAAAAGAAAATTCTGATAATTATGGACATCGCATATTTTGTTCATTTTTCGTAGCAAGAATTTCGAAGGAGGGGACGGATGGATAAGTTTTAGACCGTGTTGAAAGTAAAAATTGAGCATATACGGGACATAATCTCGAGCGTATAACCAATCCAACTCGTCAGGTTTTGCTACGGATACATTTTGTCTGAGCGTAAAATCTGTGAAGAAACCTAAAGGTAAATGTGGAAACGTTAAATACGATACTTCCGGATGTTTCCAACATAATACGATTTAATTGAGAGTATTAGTTCAATTACCAAAAGTAAAATTTATGAAGAATTAAATAATTTCTCCTGGCAACTTGATGAAACCACAGATGTTACCTGTAAGTCTCAAATATCGGTACTTTTTAGATACGTAGTGCACGGAGAAGTTGTTGAAATATTTGTTGGATTTTTTGACGTAACAAGTGGGAGAGATGCAGATAGTTCGTTTAAATTATTAATTGATGAATTTGGAAAATTTGACTTCAAAAATAAATTAATTGCTTAATTGCCTATGATGATAAATTAAATTTAGTTTTAAGTAAAGCTTGCAACGGCATTAAAGAAGTGAAAATTTCTTTTCAAATCTCCGAATTTTCCTATTTTTTTTCCAAATCTACTAAAAGATCTGTCGTATTAAATAAAATAATGCAACATAGGATTCCAAGTAATGCTCCCACTAGTTGGATTTTTTTTTCTAGAGCTATATTTACGATCAAAACTTAGAGAAAGAAATTTATTGAGGTTTTTGATTTCATCTCGGATAGTGAGGATTTTTTAAATGATCAACAAACTTTAGGATCCGCTTATGGATTAAAACAATTGTTGAGACAAAAATTTCATTTTTTTCTTGAAAACCTTAACAATGATTTTTGAACAAACCGATGTTGTATTCCAAATTTTGCAGAATAAATTAACCGATGTAACATTTTCGAAAAAGAGAATTAATTCACTGATCTGGTAATGTAATACAGTCTCCCTTGTATCTAAAGCCTTAACTTAACCGGTTTATCTGGTCTTGTAAAATGATAATAGACTTATCAGGTTTCCGAACCAGACCGGTTAAACTGGTCTTGTAACTGGTTAGCTCTGGTCTATCGGTAGAAGAGTGCCTATAAGAACTGACTCGGTACTAAGTAAATAGAGTCAAATAGTTCAAACGTGTGGATGTGTTACGTACAAGAAGTTGAAATCACTGATTTAAGAGCGGTGTGCAGCATCTGTTGCAACAATTGCAAAATCTGCAGTTTATTCAGAAGACGGGGCTGTATATGGCATGGGGAGATTTCATTCTGAAGAAGAAAGCAACAAGTTAGTAGAGAACTACGGAAAAAGTCCTTGTTCGGGTAAGAGTTATTTAGTTTATTTGAATTTCGCGCAATTAGCCAAAGGTGGGGAGACTCAGAATCATCCCCTCCAAATTTTCTCGAACAATCGAGAGAGAGTAGTAGCAAGCGGGCTGTCAACCGAACCAAACGCAAAACAGCGAGAAACTCTCGACACGATTTTTAACAAAAAGGAAAAGAGGCTGCTGCAACTAGTGGAAAGAAAGAAAGAAAAAGGGGTGATCATTGGAGTGGGGGAAAACAAGAATCCGGGCCCGGACGAGAGGTACCGCTTAAAGGGACCCAAGGTGAGTCTAACTGTCTTCGCTAACGATTCGTAGCTCGTGAAATCAACTGCCGTCAACAGGTGGTTTTTGCTTACCGAACAGTCCTAGTTTTTGTAAAGAATGGCGACCTCCGTTATAGACAAGTTTGCGCATCTTGACGCTCATTGTCCCTACTGAACAATTATTTATAAATCCTTGATTTAGAAGTGTGCATTTATTCAGTTTAATTATAATTTTAATTTTACCGGAGAGGAGAAGATTATCTTGTTGAATATAGTAAAAAAGTATTCACACATCTTGGAATGTAAAAAAGCTGACGCGGTTAGCTGGCGAGAGAAAGATGACGCATGGATAAGACTTTCAAATGAATTTCATGCAAATTGTCCTTCAATTCATAGAAGAACGATGGATCATTTAAGGAAGTTTTATGAAAACAAAAATAAAGCTGCAGAAGAACGCATAAGTTTGTATGCAACAGGTGGAGGCTCTGGAGTAAACACTTGTAATGATCCTACTTATGACCTAACTATATCAATAATAAATAAATAAAGTGTATATGGATTATACAGGGTGGCCCAAAATTACCGAAGGGGTTTGAATTCCTTATAACTTTTTTTATTATTATAATATTTTTTTATTTCTTTTCAGTATTTTGTAAAGAAGACTTGGGGAATTTAAAATGGAACAGTACACAATTGAACAACGTGCTCAAATCGTTGAACTTTATTTCTCAAATCAACGGTCCATTGTTTTGACTCAGCGTGCATATCGTCGTTATTTTAATGTGCGTGTTGGACCCTCAGAGTCAACAATAAACCGTCTGGTTGCAAATTTTCGACAACAAGGGGCAGTAAGGAACCTTCCTGGTGCCGGCAGACGACGAACGGTGCACACGGATGACAATATTGAACGGGTACAGGAGAGTATTCGGGAAGATGGAGAAACATCAACCAGGAGACGTTCGACACAACTTGGCCTCTCACGAGGGTCGCTGCAGAGAATTTTGCATACAATAAGAATGTTTCCATACAAAATTCAGCTTGTCCAAGAATTAAAACCGACAGATTACCAGCAACGACTTGATTATGCAATTTATTTCCGGCAAAAAGCAGAAGAAAATCATGATTTTATTCATAATTTAATTATGAGCGACGAAGCCCATTTCCAATTAAATGGGTTCGTTAATAGGCAAAATTGCAGGATATGGGCTACGGAAAATCCAAGAGTAGTTCAACAGCGACAATTACACCCACTTAAGTGTACTGTTTGGTGCGGTATTTCGTCGGAAAGGATAATTGGCCCATATTTTTTTGAAAATGAACACGGTGTCGCCGTTTCCATCACTGGTGTTCGATATCGGACAATGTTAGAAAATTTTTTAAGGCCAGCCGTGGAAAACCATCCGCAAGTATGGTTCCAACAGGATGGAGCCACAGCGCACACTGCGAGGGACACAATGGCTCTTTTACGCGACACCTTTGGTGAACGAATTATTTCGCGTACCAGCGATTTTAATTGGCCTCCGCGTTCACCGGATTTAACCGCTCCAGATTTTTTCCTTTGGGGTTATTTGAAAGGAAAAGTCTATATTAATAAGCCTAGAACCATCCAGCAATTAAAAAACAATATACGTGACGAAATCAACAACATAACACCTGAAGTTTTGCGAAAGGTTATGGAAAATGTTTTGGAAAGAGCACGAATATGCGAAGCAGAAAATGGCCACCACTTGCGAGATATAATTTTTCATAATTAAATTAAAAATATTCTCCATTAATATACTGTATTTAAAAAAAAAATTTATAATTAAGTCTTAAATAAAAAGTTATAATGAACTCAAACCCCTTCGGTAATTTTGGGCCACCCGGTACAATAAATTTGAGGGTGATTCACTTAGTTATTGAAAATAATGCTGAAATAGAAAATACAGAAGGGAGAGATGTGGAGGAAGAATTAGAAAATGTGGAAGAAATCCTAACAGTGGAAGATAAACGGTGTTTGCGCCACCCTATATAACAGCCTTGTGCGCTCAAGGCGCATGCGGGAGTGGGGGACCGCTGCGTGGATGCCATCCAGCCAGGCAACGTTGCCGATTGGCTGATAATTGTGAGAGTTCCGGATAATTGTCTCGCCTTACTAAAAATAGGATAAAAAATGGACAATTTGAATCGGCGTAGGCTTGTCTTGAACAAGAATGCTCCTGCTCCTTAGTAAACCGACTTCTACATTCTAAGAACCTTCTTTATAGACAACTCTATAAGCAATTTGTATTTGTATTGAAAACATGCGTGACTTCTCTGCCCTCTAGAGGTTATGAGTGGAACTAGATTATAGTCTAGCTGTGGATTCTGTGCACTGTAAAATTATACGTATATCGCTTGAGAATATTACAACTAGAGCAGAGAATCGGATTCTACAGTACACATAAGGTATGTTCATTTGTGTTGATCAAAGCAACTTTGAAATATGTTATCTCTCACACTCACATTATTTGTCATAGCACTATTTTTATTTAATTGCTTGAAGCCATATCATGGTTTGACGCTGTTTTCAATCAGTATAAATGAACATACCTATATCGTCTGTACTTTATCTTTCAACTTCCATATTCCATACTTTATAAATTCTGCGTTTTGCGATCGGCAGTGTGGTCAACGTCCCTTATTTCCACTTTTACTGGCAAAATAAATTTATAAATAAATAGGGTGACTGAATAAGTTGTCTTAAATCAACCTGTGCGTGGTAATTGGAAAAGTGGTGCTACAAGCAGTGCTGAAGGGATAAAATGGGTAAGTGACTTGCTGATCACACTGAAAAAAAATGGGAGTAATTTTTTGTAATTAGTTTTCTTCCTAAATCAACCATGTTTATCTACAGAGAATGTAACAATACCATACAAGTTCCGTAAAATTAAATCTCAAATGTAATTTTAAATTTACAGAGCATATCATGTAACATTTTTTAGTGACAAGTAATTTTCTATAATAAATTATGGAATTATACCAAACATTTTTAAAACGCCTGCACAGTGCGCACCTGTGTATTTTAGATTTCGGCATAAACGGTTATACGCACGCAATACGTAAGTTACTGTGTTGTTCAATTATCTACATTTTGCTGGTTTTTTGGCAATTATAGGATTAATGTCCATGCTAGAAGAAGTTAATATTAATAAATAGTGTTTATATTTTATTCGTGTGCAGTAAGTATATATTTTATTTATATAACCTAAAATACAGACTGTAAGATGTTTCAATGCAGATTATGTCTATTTAGATCTTGTACTACCCGTAAATATGATATACATATGTATTTACACATGAACTGGCCCGGGGTATCTTTCCACTATCTTTATAAATATTGCAATTTAATATTTAAGTCATATTCGAGATTTAAACAACACAAATAGATTTCACAATTCGTCTAAAACTGTTGTACAAAACGAATCTACAACTATCATATGCAATGTTTGCAATCACAAATCGCAAAGTAGATTTGTATGTTCATGTAAAGAGCAAGACTAAAGTTAAGTGTCCTTTTCCTAACATAGTAAAAACCAGAACTATTTAAACAATGTGGGCAGTCTTCGATCACATTTTGTAAAGAAAACATAAATTTGTTACATATGAAAACAAAACTAATAAAGGTTNATGTCTATTTAGATGTTGTACTATCCGTAAATATGATATACATATGTATTTACACAGGAACTGGTCCGGGGTATCTTTCCATTGTCTTTATAAATATTGCAATTTAATATTTAAGTCATATTCGAAATTTAAACAACACAAATAGATTTCACAATTCGCTTAAAACTGTTGTACAAAACGAATCTGCAACTATCACATGCAATGTTTGCAATCACAAAACGCAAAGTACATTTGTATGTTCATGTAAAGAGCAAGACTAAAGTTAAATGTCCTTTTCCTAACATAGTAAAAACCAGAACTATTTTAATAATGTGGGCAGTCTTCGATCACATTTTGTTCATTATATATGAAAGGAAAACTAATAAAGGTTTGGTGACAATATCGTCAATTCAGAAATAAATGTTCTTCAGTGCAGTAATGATACTGATGTTATTCAAACATCCTGTATATATATTTTCGCACTATCTATATATTATTTTATAACTATTAACTTATAAATGTATTTTATTATTATGCTGACAATAGAAAATTGCCTGCTGAGTTGTTAGCAGATAATACATCATATAAAAACTCAACCAGCCGCTCAGGAGGACGACTATAGATTAAATCTTCATGATGTTTAGTGTAATTAAGCAATAAAAGTGTTTCTTCAAAAACATGTTATAATTTAAGTTATCTACGGTAAAGTGTTGCTGAAATTCATTGGACTAGAACAGCTAGGGGTTGGTCAACTAGCCGCAACTTCCCTGTAGAAAACAAACCAATAACTGGCGCAGTTCTTCAAGTTCCTAGAGCCACAACTTCCGGAAAAGAACCACACGAAGGAACGCTACATAGGACGACTCAACATCAGGAAACCTGTTGTCTACTCCAAGTTCTTTCCTAAGTCCTATAATTACATTTTTTTGTGCTAACAGAAGTGAATCTATTTTCCATTAATTTTAAGCAATTAGAATTAAGACTTTTGCCACCATAGTCAACACACTAGTAACGAACTCAGCATTATTCTGTTAGGAGTGGGCATATTGATGCCTAACAGAGCTATGTGAAACAACGTTGAGACTACAAGATAAAAAATTATCTTGAATAGGAATTTTCCTTTTTTTTAACAAAGTAAATAAATAAATAAGTGGTTGTTTCTTAAACTGTTAAATTAACGTTAAATCAATGAAAGTAGTCATAGAGGCAAAAACAATTGCCATAATCAATAAAGAAATTGAGAAAAAGAATAAATAATTTAACCCTTTCAAAAATACTAGTGAAAGACAATTGAAATTTCTCTATAGCATAAACGAGGAATTGCCTAAACTCGTTATAAGTCAATAATTAAATGGTTTTAATGCGGAAAGTTCCGTTAATTCGACCAAGTCGTTTTAACCAAGAATTGGATGAACCAATCGTTTTACCCAGTACCTCTCAAACAGAAGATATAGTTACACATGCTTTATTTGTTAATCCTCTACCGGAAAACAAATTAGAAATGAATCAACCTGTAGATTACTCTCTTATGCGTATGTACATTGAAAATATTTCTAAATTTAATGGAGAAAATCCCCAGCTCCTACAAAAATTTATTCGTACCGCTGACGACCTCTTTTTAGCTTTTCCATCAGAAAACCAAACTTTTAAATCATTTCTTTTTTCATCAGTAAAAGCTAGATTAATAGGACAAGCAGATTTGTCCATATCTTGCCGATTAGAATTAGATAATTGGAACGCGTTGAAACAACTATTATTAGAATTATTTGGAGATGGCCTTACTATCTCTTCATTACAAAATAAATTAATGTACATTCAACCAGATAGTAAATTATCACCAAAGCTTTTAAGCCAAGAAGTCATGAGTATTTTAAGTAATTTAGTTGCAAAAATCAATGAACAAAATCGGCCCACTGAGGAAAAACAAGCTCAAGTAAATATTTATTCCGAAATGGCCCTAGAAACATATACGCGGTGTTTAAAAGGTTTACGAAATAATATGTTACAAGGAAATGTAAAATTTGTTTGGAAACAAAATACAGAGCAGGTAAGTCGTACAATAGGTAACATAATACATAAATCTCCACCAAGTTAATAATTTTTAAGATATGCATAACAATTCATTTAATAATTTATTTTTCCGATAGCCTCTTGGGAAGATGTTGTTCCATTGTACGAGCTCGATGTTGGAGATAACGACACAAAAATGTTAAATCGACTTACAAACGAACATATTTATCAAACTCAAATGAGAAAAATGAAATAAAAAATGCAGCGCAAGTTTTTTCTCAAAGAGTTTCGTCAATAATGCGTGGTATAGTAAGACTTGGTATGTGCATATTTATATTTTAATCGAATAACATTTTTCTATTGTTTAATTTTTCTTGATTTAGGTAACGGTCAACTTCCTGATAGTGCAGCAGATACTGCAGACTTCCTCTTATTTGTTGACAAGGTATTCGACAGTGTCAATGCTTCGACAATTAGTGCAGGACAAGTTATTAAGATGTGCTGTTATTGAAGATTCACCTCACATCAATTTTTGGTACGAAGCAACAAAACTGATTTGTACTGTGAACTTTTTTTCACAAAAGAGACAGGAATATATACCACCTACTGTAAAAAATTGGACAAAGACGTTGCGTGGATTTATTTATCTCTGGCAAAAACTGAAACAAACTGGTTTCAGTTTTCTTTGCACCAGAAATCTGAACCAGGACCCGTTGGACAATTTCTTTGGGTGCATTCGAAGTCATGGTGTTCGAAATATTAACCCAACATGCAGCTCTATTGGTCGCCTCATTTAAGAGTTTATTAATTAATAACTTTGTCTCATCTCCAGGCTCAAATTGTGAGCGAGATGAATCAGAAGGGGCTTTGGATTCGTTAAAACAATTTTTAATTGTTGATGATGTGGATGCAGAAATGGTCACTGTTGCAGATGAACCTGCAGATCCAAATTTTAAATTCCAAAAACAGAATGATGTATTAGTTCTGAACACTCATGCATATATTGCTGGTTTTTTGGCTAGAAAAAATTTAAAAAATGTTAAAAATTGTATAATTTGTCGTAGTCAGTTAATAAGTACAGGGAGTGAACCTGACATAAATTCTTGGAGGCTAGGGCGTATAGTTCAAGGACACTTATACGTCCTAAAACTCAATTTACAAAGTACTTTAGCGAATGTAATAATGTCATACGTCATTATATATACCACAATTATTTACTGAAAAATTTACATTTTTCTACATTGTCACATGGGTAAAGAATGTAAATCGCATATTAAAAGGCATTCGTAATAAACAGATTAATGATCTTATTAAAATTGCTGCCCAAAACCGATATAAAAAGTACAAAACAAAAAAAGATAAACTTTGTACTTTAAAAAGGCTAAGATAAATTCTTATTGTAGGTATATTTCACTAGTTAAAAAGTAATAAAAGTAATAACATTATCTTTATAAATTTTGTATTTGACTTAATATATTCAATGTATAGTTTTACTTAATTCTTAGATTGATTTTTTTCAGTATTAATATTTATACATTTCTATAAATTAAGGATTTCTACTTATATTTCATATAATAAACTTTCTTTCAACATGTAACCTGAAAATATATTAAATTTAGTAAAGTAAACCTCTACACCGAAAGGATTGGTTAGTAGTTCTATATCAAATAGTGCATTAGTATTGACGTTTTGAACATTTTTCTATTTTCATCAGCAACATTGTCTATGTTGCTTTGGTATGTTATTTCTGTCCTTATTTTTATTTACAGTTGCACAATATCCACTAAGTAAAGACATCATTTAAATAAGAACAAATATTTGCAGGCAGTTCCTGTGAACAGGAACTGCCTGCATATATATAAATTTTAAATGCATGTTTTATTTATGTTAATATTTTTTAAAATTTTTATTTGTTAATATTATTTTTATTTTTATATAAATATACAGGGTGTATCTAAATAACACCGAAATAATTCAAGGGGCGATTCTCCGATGAAAATTAATAGGGGTCTTTGGTATAAAATTTTTTGAAAAAACCCTTCCCTGAAAAGTTACGCCCCTCCTAAAATTACAAAAAAAAATTGTTTTTCTTTTTTATCTTCCACGTACATCAAGCTAAAGAAACCAAACTTGGTGAACATTATCTGTCAATAAAACTACACTTTTTGAATTTTTTTCAACCCTGAACTATTTTTGTAAGGGGTTGAAATAATCAACCCCTATGACATTTTTTCTTATAATTTTTTTTTCGATAAAATTTTTTCCTTTTAAAAAATATGTCTAAAAAACCCCATTCATTTACTAACTTTTTGATCTCTTCAAGTTTCTTCGAAAAGTTAAGGATTTATGACAAAAAAAAAAAAATATGTATTGTAATGTATTTTTAAAAAGATGAGCTGTTTAACGCGAGTGTATTTTGCCGAAAGATCTAGTGGCCTGTTCTTTACAATGGAATCCGTAGAAACAAATGTCAATGTCATTTATTGTTACTGTTTCTTACTATTTCACAAGTTTCATGATTTTGTGTAGAAAATATTAGTTAATAAACCGAAAATATGGTTAACTATTCGAATTTAGAAATGGCAGATATGCATTTTACATATGGGTATGCTAACGGTAATGCATTGGAAGCGCAAAGACTTTATGCTGAACAGTACCCAGAGCGTAGATTACCCCACCATACTACGTTCACAAATATTCACCAACGCTTGCGGGAACTTGGAAAATTTGAAAAGAGAAGTCATGACTGTGGCCGTAGCCGAGAAGTTAGAACTGAAGCTGTCGATGAAGCCGTACTTAATTTAATTGAGGAATCCCCAGAAACTAGTACCAGGAAAATAGCTCGTGTCCTAAATGTAAGCCATTCGGTAGTTTTTAGAATTTTAAAAGAACAACAGTTATATCCCTATCATCTCCAACGGGTGCAGTCGTTACTGATTCGAGATTTTTTACCACGTGTGGTTTTTTGTCAATGGCTTATTAATATGATCGGCCAAGCGCCGCAGTTCTTAAGAAATATTTTATTTACTGACGAGGCGAATTTCTCAAGAGACTGTATTAGAAATTTTCGTAACAATCATATTTGGGCTGAGGAAAATCCTCATGACTTTTTTGAAGGAAATCATCAGTATCAATTTTCATTAAATGTGTGGCTCGGAATTATCGACGATCATTTAATTGGTCCCTATTTTCTTCCACGACGATTAGATGGTGACTCATATTGTCATCTTCTCGAAGAATTACCTATTATTCTTGAAGAAGTTCCCATTCAAATTAGGCAACGTTTATGGTTTATGCACGACGGTGCACCAGCCCACTTTAGTATACGTGCAAGACGTCACTTGGATGAGGTGTATGCCAATCGATGGATAGGTCGAGGAGGATATGTAAATTGGCCAGCCCGCTCCCCTGACCTTAATCCTTTGGATTTTTGCATATGGGGATATCTGAAATCTTTGATCTACTCAAGGCCAGTTGAAGATATCAATGATTTGCGAAACCGCATTGTAGCAGGGTGTGAAACGATAAAAAATTCACCAGGAATATTTGAACGCATACGCAATTCTATGAGAACAAGAGTAGATGCTTGTATTGAAGCTGAAGGCAATCATTTTCAACATTTTTTGTAGATTGTATTGTCAATATCCGACAGATTTTTATTTTTTGTTACTGTTATAACATTATTCATCATTTGTTCACTTTTAGTCTAAGTTCCAAACTTCTTAGCCTAGTAGAATCATAGGTCAACTATTTGGTTGAGTGTTTTTTAATAAAATGTTATTTAATATGACAATAAATGACATTGACATTTGTTTCTACGGATTCCATTGTAAAGAACAGGCCACTAGATCTTTCGGCAAAATACACTCGCGTTAAACAGCTCATCTTTTTAAAAATACATTACAATACATTTATTTTTTTTTGTCATAAATCCTTAACTTTTCGAAGAAACTTGAAGAGATCAAAAAGTTAGTAAATGAATGGGGTTTTTTAGACATATTTTTTAAAAGGAAAAAATTTTATCGAAAAAAAAATTATAAGAAAAAATGTCATAGGGGTTGATTATTTCAACCCCTTACAAAAATAGTTCAGGGTTGAAAAAAATTCAAAAAGTGTAGTTTTATTGACAGATAATGTTCACCAAGTTTGGTTTCTTTAGCTTGATGTACGTGGAAGATAAAAAAGAAAAACAATTTTTTTTTGTAATTTTAGGGGCGTAACTTTTCAGGGAAGGGTTTTTTCAAAAAATTTTATACCAAAGACCCCTATTAATTTTCATCGGAGAATCGCTCCTTGAATTTTTTCGGTGTTATTTAGATACACCCTGTATACATATCGACGGCGTCACGACAAAAAGGCGTAAGCGCCAAAATTACAAAAATGAGATTATTTTGCAGTTGTGTAGAAGTAATATAGGTCTATCGCACTGTAAAAAGCATTTAACCGAGAAAAATTCTGTGTCGAAATAATTTCGCTGCAACGCATCTAACCGCCACAGGACGGCAGTGAGCGCCTTATCCCCTAAGAGAGAGGTCGATTACGCCCGACTACGAGGGTGGTCCCAAAAGTACCCGGCCTGACCTGGAGATGGCGGTAGTTGTTTGAAAAATATCACTGTATTAGAAAGTACACAATCTATAAAGCATATGTTTCAAGTTTGAAGACACCATATTGTTTAGTATTTGTTCGACAGCCATCAATAGTGAACGTTTTCAGTGAATTTGTGAAAATGGAGAAAATTGGTCATCGTTATGTGATACAACACTTTTATTTGAAAGGCCTCAGCCCAACCAATATAAAAGCTTAACTAGATTCTACTCAGGGCGAGTCTGCTCCTTCGTTTACAACAGTAAAATATTGAGTAGCAGAGTTTAAACGAGGTCGTATGAGCTGCCAAGACGAGCATCGCAGTGGTCGACCAAATGAGGTGACGACTCCAGAAATGGTGAAGAAAATCCATAAAGCGGTGCTGGATGATCGTCGACTGAAAGTGCGCGAGCTAGCAGACATAGTAGGCATTTCAAAAAGTGCGGTACATCGTATATTATCTAAAAATTTGGACATGAGAAAGCTGTGTGCAAGATGGCTGCCGCGTTTGCTCACACTCGAGCAAAAACAGTGTCGTGTAGATGTTTCAATTGAGTGTTTAGCGAAGTTTCACAGCAACAAAGCAGAATTTTTGCGCCGTTTCATAACCATGGATGAAACATGGGTCCATCACTTCACACCCGAAACAAAAGAACAACCAAAACGATAGACTGAAAAGGGAGATCCGGCTGCGAAGAAGGCGAAGACCGTTCCATCTGCAGGCAAGGTCATGGCGTCAGTTTTTTGGGATGCGGGTGGGATAACTTTCATTGACTATAGTTTGAGCGAAGAAATCAAACAAAAACGGCCGCATTTGGCTAAGAAGAAAGTGTTGTTTTATCAAGACAATGACCAATTTTCTGCATTTTCACAAATTCACTGAAAACGTTCACTATTGATGGTTGTCAAACAAATACTAAACAACATGGTCTTCAATCTAGAAACATATTCTTTATAGATTGTGTACTATCTAATACAGTGATATTTTTCAAACAACTACGACCATCTCTAGGTCAGGCCGGGTACTTCTGAGACCACCCTCGTACAATAATTTCCCTCCATTTCAAAAGGTACCTCACTTCTACTAATTATTAGCTTTCATTCAGTATCTGAAGTCTTTTTTAATTGATTTTAATATTTAAAACATGCTTTTACGTGGAAAAAATCCACTTTATTTGTTATTGTCGGTTACGCCTTTTTACATTATTTTATTTGGGAGGCTTAACTACCACGGCCTATACAAGACACCGTGTATTATTTGAATGAAATTAACGCAATCAATACTATACTATTATTAAAATATACAAAACAATTACAAAAGGAGTAAATTGGTTTTGCTTCTGCAAACTTATCAGCGGTGAAGTGTTTATGAAGTAATTGGACCACTGCCTTTGACTGTTTGACAAGTGCTAGAACAATCGAGATTCCCACCTATCATGGAAGACAATAATATCGAAAAACACTTGGGACAGACTGATGAAGAAACTTTGCATATTACTGCTGAAATTGAAGAAAAACTACATAGAACGCCAGACAGAGAATTTTCAGATTTTGACAGCGATGATGATATTGCGGATCCCAGTTATTCATGTGAAGAAGGATCTGACGACGAACTGGGCGAAAATGAACAAGATAATAAATTAACCCGAAAAAGAAAAGCGAATCCAAAGATTTGGAAGAAAAATGTTACAAAAAAGAAGAGGCACTCAGGATTGGAATACATAACAGACAGTGGCAGTTGTATTATGAAACCTAAATCACTAAAGGAACCTTGCGGTAATACTTGCAAACTCTTATGTAGAAACAGAATTTCAGAAGAGCGTCGTCAAATTATTCATACGAATTTTTGGAGTCCATCAAAAACAATAGATAATCAGAAGACAATACATAGCATCCAGCGTTGCACAGGTGCCAGTAAAAAGACGTAGGGAGGTAACAGGCGAAAGGCATACAAAAAGGAATTTTACTAATAGTTATAGTTTTGAAACAGGCGGAGTAAAAGAAAGAGTTTGTAAAAAGTTTTTTTTAAGTACATTATGCATCTCCCAACAAACAGTGGACACTGAAATTAAAAAGAAGAAGGATGGAGGCATTGTAACGCCTGACAAACGAGGTAAGCACGTACCCGTAAACAAAATCTCAGAAGAAGTTCGAAATAGTGTTCGGAATCATATTTCGATTTCCAACGTATGAGTCCCACTACTCTAGGGAAAGATCCAAAAAGCAATACTTGGGAAATCATTTAAATAATAGTATAATCTTTACCTCGAACATTGTAAAGAAAGTGATTTTGGGACCGAAGGTATCGCAAAGGAGTGGTTATACTCAGAAATATTTAACTATGAGGATAATTACTCATTTAAGAATCCAGATAATGATACCTGTGACTTATGCGATCAACTTCAATTTCAGATCCGTGAGGCTGTCTCTTGAATCAAGAAAGAGTCTACAAACTGAATATGATGAACACCTAACAGATACAAACAATAGATATAAAATTAAATCAGAAGATAAAAAAAAATCTAGGGGCAATATATTAAAAGTGTTTGCCGACTCCCGACTTACATAATTCGCAAAGCTTCTAAAGTGGGTACCAAGAAGATTCCATGACTATTATAAAAATTTAGAGTATGGAAGAGACGAAGATGAATAAATAAAAAATATGTATATTTTTTTGTATTACTAGGAACCAAACTCTTAATGTTGCATTTCCTTTATAATTAATGAGTAAATGATTTCATCAAAAAATATCTCTTTTTCTCCTTTTGGATTTACTATACATGTTATGTCCATTAGAATTATGTCAAATCCATCTCTTTCATTAATTTTTTTGTCTATGCAAAACTATATTAAGTCACAAAAACAAAAAACAGACGCAAACAGCTAAAACTGGTATTATGTTCCTTGTTTTAATACTTACAACTATTTCAAATATAAACTACGACCCGAATTGTCGTAAAGGGTGTTTTATAATTTGAAAATATCTAAAATTAATTCACTAAAACTGCTCTACTGAAAAATTGAGTTTTTGGACTTAACATAGTCTGGCTCTGGTGTACAGATATGTATTTACACAGGGACTGGCCCGGGGTATCTTTTCACTGTCTTTATAAATATTGCAATTTAATATTTAAGTCATATTCGGGATTTAAACAACACATAAATAGATTTCACAATTCGCTTAAAACTGTTGTACAAAATGAATCTATAGCAAGGTTCTAACTGCTATTTACTATGGAAATTAATGACATTTAGTGACATCTAGCCTTCGTAGGATAACTTAGAATAAATACAGAGTTCTATCTGTCGCGCATATTCCCCATTTGTATTTCTCATGGTTGTATCTACATACATTTAGAACTTTGTTATTCGAAAACAATAGTTACACCGTGGTTACAGTAAGACGGTAATAACGACTGCTTGCATTATAACCTTAAAAGTGAGTGTATGTGGTATTTGTATAAAAATTGGCTCTGTGCCAAAATTTTTGAGTTGTCATGAATAGAACAACATTAATGTTAAAAATGGGTAAGTATTAACTGCCTTAAAATACGGTTAATAAGTGCGTTAGAAAATTTGAGAGATTTTGTTACATTAGTTTCATTATTTTAGCTCGTGACAAATGGAATGAAATCCCATTTGCCGGCAACAGCAATGATGGCAAACATTTAACTGTATCTCAAACGCCAGAAATCACTAAGGATAATAACGTTATAACCAAAAATGATACTTATTTTCATTTAATACAAGAAATGATAGAAAACGCAGAAGTAATTATGGATTGCGGTCAACCTTCTACCGCCTCTACGTTCATCACTTCCAAACTTCCAGAGCAGTGTACTAAAATAAATTCAGAAGACATAGCTCAAGAAATCGATGTAGAAACAAATTTGGTTCAAGTAATAAAATAAATTACAACAATATTAGACACACATAACATTCTCTTTTCTACTTTTAGCTTAACGAATTAGATATTCAAAATTATGAAAAAAATACGCTATTGGAATCTGCAGAAATCACGACAATAATTATTTCTGAATTAGAAAAAACAAACCAAGAAATAGATATAGAAACAAATAATGTAGTGCAGGTAATATAATTTTATAATAATTAAAATGAAAACTTATAATCCTATTTTTTTAATTTTTAGCCTAATGCGTTAGAAATTCAAAAGAATGTATAAAATAAAACAACCCAAAATTTTATGGAAAGTTTAGAGCCAGGAGAAAAGCAAGAGCACGAAATACATAAAAATAAATTGCAAATTTAATGTCAAAAGTTCTTTCAAATAAGAAAGAAATTTCCAAAGAAAAAATTAATGCTATAAAAAAAATCGATGCCACAGATTGATCAAGATTTTTATAAAGCACTATTACATTTATAATAATTTTCATCATTTAATTTTCATTATCTTGTAAGAGTTACTTTAGTTTTAATTTGTAATACATTTGTTTTAATTTAAAAAAAATCAAATAAAACCTTTCAAAATATTCACATAGAACTTTGCTTTAATACTGCGATTTATTATTAATAGACTTTTTTATCTAACAAAGTTGTAAATGACAGTTAGAACCGTGTTTGATTAAATATTTTTAGAAAATTAATTTAACAAGGTTGTATCTTTATTTATAAACATGCAGTTTCGAGTTTTAGATGAAGTCGTATCCATAATACTAAATAAATTTTTTTTAAGAATACTTTGGAAAAATAAAAATTATCAGTTTAATATCATTTATTTTATAAGAGATTAGTAGTTATGCAAACTTTAGCCTTTGATTTCTCGAAATGGCTGAATGTCCAGATATAACTTTATTATTGTAAGTAGACGAACTATCATAATGCAATGTTTGCAATCACAAAACGCAAAGTGCAAGAGATTTATTTCTACATTTGTATGCTCATATAAAGAGCAAGACTAAAGTTAGGTGTCCTTTTCCTAACATATGTAAAAACCAGAACTATTTTAATAATGTGGGCAGTCTTCACATTTTGTAAGAAAACATAAGTTTATTACATATGAAAGCAAAACTAATAAAGGTTTAAGTGACAATATCGTCAATACAGAAATAAATGTTCTTCAGTGCAGTAATGATACTAATGTTATCCAAACACCCTGTATATATATTTTCGCACTATCTATATATTATTTTATAACAACTATTAACTTATAAATGTATTTTATTATTATGCTGACAATAGAAAATCGCCTGCTGAGTTGCTAGCTGATAATAAATCATATAAAAACCCAACCAGCNTAGAGCAGGAAGGGTAGTCTTGACTGACTAGTTAAGAAAAAAACCAGTGATGTATTTGGGATTGCAGTCAATAGTGCTAAGGGCTAATGTAATAAGAACACTCTGTGTTGTTGTCAAGCTTTCGGAAATGTTTATTTCCTTTCTCAAGACATCTATAAGAAATGACAAAAATGCTTAGAATAATAAGTTATAAAAGCTTATTATATACTTACAAACGTGAGATTATCCTATAAAAACCATCAAAAACGAAGTATACAAGAACATTGTTAAAATTTTAATTAAAAATAATTGTAACTATAGTCAAACATTCCTTTTATAAAAAACAATTTTTAAGTCAATTTTTAAAAATTTAAACAACTACTACAGTAAAAAGGAGCCATGCCTTTGAATTGTGAACTATTTTTTCTAACTATCAGAACTGTAGATTACGCTCTTGTGTGTATGTACATTGAAAATATTCCTAAATTTAATGGAGAGCTCCTACAAAAATTTATTCGTGCTGCTGACGACCTCTTTTTAGCTTTTCCATTAGAGAACCAAACTTCAACTTCATTTCTTCTTTCATTAGTAAATGCTAGATTAATAGGACAAGCAGATTTGTACATAACTTGCCGATTAGAATTAGATAATTGGAACGCGTTGAAACAACTATTATTAGAATTATTTGGAAATGGCCTTACTATCTCTTCATTACAAAATAAACATTACTGAGGCGATACAAACCATTACCGTGGAAGAACAATTTGAAGAATCTTCTCGAAAATCAAATCAAAAAGTATTCCTACAAAAACCTAGAATAAACGCACCAAGACCAAATTCATACTGTAATATCTTGGAGTAATTATAAATAAAAAATCGTCGATTTTTACTACTTAATTTTATTTTCTTCCCAACACACAGTGATAACATGCCATGAAAAAACGTTGAAATTTGCTCTTTTATATCGAGCGCTGTACAAAAAAATAAAAGAAATAAAATAGACAAAAACAATATCTATCCTAGAAAAACATACACTATTCTACATTAATTTATATACAAGGTATTTATAAAATATATAACACATACCATCAACCCACTCATGCCTTACCAACCAATAAAACAACCAACATCTACCCCAATATTAGGTATATCCACTATACAAACCCAACAGAATAAACCCTTTCAACAACCGTTCAGAACAAAAACGACGTAAAGAATTTCATTAATGAAAGTGTACGATGCCAGTCAGCGAAACATGAAAGAAACCCAGTAAAGATTAAATATCAATTAACTCCTACACCTTTACAGCCAGTACAGAAATTACACATGGACATTTATTTTATCGACAATTGTAAATTCCTGATATTAATTGACCCTTTCTCCAAATTAGGCCAGGACATAAAAATTGAAAGGAAAAATACGTTAGCTATAATGAATGCCTTTCTTAAATTTGCCAGTTGTTTTAACTTTCCAAAAGAAATCGTTTGTGAAAATGAACAAGCTTTTAATTCTCAACTTCCACTACAAAGAAAACACCATTTGAAATTTTATATGGCCCTAACCTATCCCTTTTCGATATGTCAGACGAACAAATTTTTAACGATTACCGTGAACAACATAAAAATTACGTAAATACGATAAACACTCAAGTTCACGGTGAAATTGAAAAACAAACAGATAAAACAATAATAAAAGCAAATGAAAAACGCGAAGAACCGGTAGATGTTCATTCAGACACTGAAATCTATGTTAAAAACCCGGGTTATTCAAAATCACGTCTTATGTTTTCAAAATGACAAGTAATTTCACAAAACTCTCCTTTTCATGTAACCACTAATAAAAGACGAATTCATAAACAACAAATTAAGAGAAAAAGGAAAGTATATCCAAAATCACAAAATAAGGAAATTATAATTCAGGAAGCTAAAGAAAACGAAATAATTCCTCAAAATTCTCCACCTCAACCCCTTCCATATAAAAAGGTACGCCCTACCATTACTAAATAAGACTTAGACAAAGAATTTAGACACACCAGAACGCTAGAAATAAATCCCAATCAGAGAGAACCTTCCCAATTAAATTCTCAATGTTTCGAAAATCGGTACTTTACATCCAAACATTCTGTTTCAGATGTACCTTCTACTACTGTACGTCGCTGTCCTGCCAGAAATTTACCCCCTCCAAGTAGAAGAAATAAAAACCCATTTACTGCCGACACTCCTTAGTCTGAAAACTAAAGTCATGTCTCATCCTCATTTCTTTATCACTAAATATTCCAGAAGAGCAGACTCGTCGGGAGCGTTCGCTTGAGAGACAAAGGGAGAAAGAACGAGAAAGGGAACGTGAACGTCGCGCGTCGGGAAGCGGAGCAGTTAAGGAAAAAGGAACGAGAAGAGGAGAAGCTGAGAGAGAGAGAAAGATACTGGGAAAGTCATAGCCATGGAGACAGAGGAAGACAATTTGAGCGTGGCAGAGAACGCGAAAAGGAATGGACACCAAAGTCCAAAAGTTGGCATCAGAAGTAAGAAATTGTTCTAAAATAATAGTAGTATCTACCTTCATGTTTTATTATGTTTAAATGGATTTATATTTACATCATAACACGCAATCGTCCAAAGAGTTCGAAAAACTGCTAACTCCTTCAGAAAAAGTATTAATAAATTCTTTAAAACGTATTGTTGTGCAAGGAAAAAGGGGAAGAGGAGTTCCTGTGTTATGCAATAAATTAGCTACAGAATGTTTAGATTTACTAATTACAAAGAGGAATTGTTTCTTCAACACTTACAATTCGTTTTTATTTCCTGTATGTAGAAGAGATACATGCATAAGCGGTTATCATGTGCTACGAAAACATGCCGCAATTGCGTTAGGAGACGCAAAGAAAGCGTCGCTTTTAACATCTACACGGCTGAGAAAACATTTAGCCACAATTTGTCAAATTTTAAATATGGGATCATCGGAATTCGAACAATTAGGGAAATTTATGGGACACAGGAATAAAACACACGAAGAATGGTATAGATTACCTTCGGATATATACCAAACTGCAAAAATTTCTAAGTTATTGCTGTTGACTCAAGGCAATACTATTAATCTGTTGCAAGGTAGAAATATTAATGAAATTGAAGTTGACGACAATATTTTAGAAAATGAAGTGATTCTGAAGAAGAAATCGATAATGGTGTTACAGAAAATGCTCCGAGTACAGTGCAGATTATGACATAGTCTAGAAAAGAGAAAACCAAAAGGCGCTTATTACCATGGACGAAAGAAGAAAAACAGGTTACAGAAAACTTTTTTAAAACTCACATTACTCGAAAAATACCACCAAAAAAAGCAGAAGTTGAAAAGCTATTGGAACAAAACACGCCTATTTTCGGGAAGAAACTGGAAATCTATTAATAGTATTTGTCCAAAATAAGTATAGACTCTTGAAATAAATTAGTATTATTAACTTCGATTGAAATTGTCATCGTTTTACTATATGATATTTTGTTAATAAACTGACTACTGTTACTTTTTATTATTATTTTATGTGGACTTGTTTTCGTACAACAAAAAATGTAAAAAAATATAAACCCCCCCTAAATAAACCGGCTCAGATTTGAGCTATTCCGGTAGGTGGCTCCACAAGTACCATGTTCTCTAATAAAAATACATATAACATTTTTGTGCTTGAGGTTCGGGCCAAAATTCCTAAAAATTCAAAGATATTTACACAAAAAAGGTATGCTTCGAGCAGATCCAAGATCAATTCTGGTACGGTTTATATGGATACTTTAAGATTACCGTCAACAAGAACATCGGCTACTTTAATGCTACAAAGCTGTGCCAGGATGGTGGAAAAGAGTTTAAATATTGGCTACGTAATAAAAGATCGAAAGAACTTATGCGGTATTATGTATCGGTAAGTGATGGGAACTATTATCCCCTTCAAACAATAAAAGGCAACAAGAACCCCGAATACAATACTATTAATTCTGGAACGTATGTGAGAAGAGTTACTGCAGGATATTGTTTGTTGGATTTCCAAGAGCTTTTATGATAGATGCTGCAGAATAGTAAAGGAATATTTCGTTAACGAGTTCAAGGTCAAGTACCAACAAGATAATGAAGCCCTGATGGCCAAGATGCAAGATTTGGAAACCCGGAATGAGGCGCTGAGAAATTACGTTGAAGATATAAGCCCAAAGGTCATTAACCCGAACAAACGACACAGTCGCACACTACATACCATACCCATACTACATCATTAGAACACAGAGAAGTTTTCAGCAATGTTTGAAAAGGGTTCAGAATAAGTGTCCTAGAGCGCAGTTCATAGCAGATTTAGATTATAACCCCAACAGTATCAACCTGTACTTATAGTAGCTTTAACCGCTTCTAATAGCTCTTTAGTTTAAATGTATAGAATAAATGCTAATCAACTTGTTAAATATGTTTTGATTTTAAAATCTTATGAACTGTCTCCTTTTGAACTTTTGAACTGAACTTTTAATTGTTACTCGTGCTGCTTTTAAAGCCGATACGGCCATATTGATACCATATAGACAATGGGATTTGCTTATGCTACCTGCGCTCACGACTGACACTACAAAAGAAATTTGGGCCATTAAGACTACTTCTGCCATCAAAAGCCCTAGATACGTCCAGACAGCCAAACAAAACAAATTCACAGAAGGTCCTACGCACTTTGATAACATCGATATTACCAACATTACATTAACGCTAAACGGCGAGAGTTCCCCTAATGAAAGGATGCAATTAAATTTTGCAAAAAATGACTATGCCGAAACTCATTACAACTACACTGAGTTATATCCCAGTTACTCGAATACGCTGCAGAAGAAATCTTTACTAGATTACGACGCCTTTAAGAATCACGCTCTTTTCGTCATCGATTGCTCGAGGCGAGATGAAAGCATGAAATCGTCTACCGTGGACGTAAGATTGGACATTGAAGCAGCACAAGGTTTCCCTGATAATACCAGCGCCTATTGTATAATCGTACACCATTGTATCTTGGAGCACCTCCCAATGAGATCATTCTGTTGCTTAACAACGATGGCCATTTTACGTTCCAGTTTCATAATTTTAACTGCAGTACTACAAAATGTGTTGTACGTACATGATATACACAATGTACACGAAATGTATGTGTGCTACAGAAAATGCCAGCGAGAGATACGTATTCACATACGTTCACACAGATGAGACACACTATAGTTAATGGCGGGAAGATGAGAGTTTTTACATCGAACATTCCAGAACATTCTAAATTCTACAAATTGAGAATAACGTTTCAAGACAAGTCGATTGGAGATTTCGATGCCTGAAGATCGTTACCTATTTTAAACTGCTCTAACGATTATGAAGATGTATACGCAGACGCTCTCATCGGGCTGTCTGAGAATAAGAAAACAGACATGAATACAATTTCTGGGCTTCTTTACTTTATAACAGTTGCTAAGATTGCACTATACTTGTACTGAAGAGTATCGCAAAATTCATTTAAAAGTATTACGGCTTGAGATCAGTATAAATTAATTAAATAATATTACATATTCTTCATTATATCATAGTCAACTGTAGCGATAAGGAGCGTAATGTCTGGTAGGAAGCCAATCGAAGTAATGCCAAATTCCGTTCCTGAGGACGAATGCTGGGGACCGCCTGAAAAGGTTTGTCGAATATGTCGAAGGCGAGAACAAAACGTTATTTTTCTACCTTGCAAACACTTGGAGGTCTGCTGGATTTGCGGAATGCATATAAAATTTTGTACTTTATGCCATAAAAAACTTGATGCTACTATAGCAATTTAGCTCTGTATAAAGGCTACAAATCTAAAATAATAAACATCTATTTCTTGTTTCATTTTCCACCTTTATAAAAAAGCTGTTTCTACGCGCATACGTATTTGAACCTTAACTTCAAGCAGCATGTATTTCGATATTAATAGACAATTTGAATCGTGGGTTTGACGTAAACGCAATGAGCTAATTCCACTTTAAAAATGAGTATGATTAAACTGATATAAAAACTTAGCTGACATATGTATGTATAGCACTAGCCTGTCTAGTGATGACATTGACAACTTCGACGCTCTACGCAGACCGCCGCCATCTTGTTGTTAGCGACCTATAACCTGCCCTCAGCTTCCCAAGGTAGCCGACATGACATTTCTTGCACGTCAACACCCACGCATTTCTTACACAACGACAATGCCCACAAGAAGTCCCTGAAGTAGCGCGCCGAACTCAATGGACGCTGGCCATGTGACGTCACTTCCGCTGCAGAACCCGCCTAATATATCTACTCCGTAGGCAAGATAAGTTCGTTGACAATGAAAACGAATTATACCGATTTACCAAAATTAGTGGTGAATTACGGGGAAGAGGAGATAATTGATCTAATAGATACTGGAGCTACGCATAATTTCATAAGATATGACGTGTTCCAAGGAGAACTACCGGGAGATACTTGTTTAGTATATTTGGCGGACGGTCAAGAAACTCACGCATTAGGACCAGTTATGCTAGTTACCGCCAATCCGGAATATTTTAGTGGAAATTGGAACCGCTACCGTATTTAAGTCACTAGACCTAAGAAGTGGATATTGGCATGTGCCAATGTCGCCAGAAAGCGTTAAATACATTGATTCCTCGACGCTTATGAATTTTAAAACTCGCGTTAGAAAAACAAATTCAACAAGTTGCTAGTATTAGTAACAATAATGAAGAAAATGGTGATCTTACTAAATGAGCTCTTGCTACATATGTTGTTTTGCTGGGTGAAACCGGGACTGATGTTACCAACTATTGTGGACTAGATTTTGAAAATAATCTTCTAGGTTATTGTAATAACGACTATTATAACCAACCTGAAAATTTCATAACTTTGTATTATGAAAATCCTGAAAACGTAGCACCACATAGCTCCTTTGACAATGTATTATTTAGTAAATATCAATACTCAAATGACATAAGTGATAAACCTTAAAAATTGTGGATTATTCGAGCAATAACTCCAATAATATTACCTTTACCTCCATAACTGAACAAACAAACACGGAACTTGGTGGTTTACAGCAACAGACAAACTGAAAATCAAAATAAGGAAAATAATAGTGGACTCATAATTAAGTTATTGTAATTCAGAACAAAAACTCCATCACAGAACGTTAAATTCTAATACAGCACGTTTCAAACACAGTTTTCATATTAAAAAGATTAATACGGATATCCAATACATAATTTCAGTGTAGAATACTCAGTATTTGACAGTAGATCTAAAACAAATAAACATACACAAATTTGGTAACGGTGACATAATGGAAATATAGAATAAGAATTGTTAAAAAGTAATTAAGAGGATTATACCTATCTAGAGTAATTGTAAAGTGTTTAGTTAGTAAGATCTCAAGGTGAGGTAGCGTTTGCAACTCTGTGAATTAGACCACCCTGTATCCTTATATTATGGAATACCACCCTGACCACATGTGTTTATAAGTTTAAGAACGATTCGTAGGTGATATGTGTACATATTACTGCAGTGCCGTCTAATATAAGTGTGAAACAGGATCCCCAGACCAAGTTTCCGAAGCGACTGCATACCAGAGTTTTCACCAGAAAATGATAACTTGACAACTGTGGTTATCTAAAATTGACCAGCTTACATTATTAAACCAGTGGGACGACATAACAACTATCTACCATATGCAGTCTCGACTTGTAGGTCTGGCAAAAAATTGGTACCATAACCTCCAAAGCTGTAATTTAAACTGGGAGGAATTGAAAGGGTTGGTAAATAGAAGTTTCCGCGACCATACTGATTATGTCACTCTTCTACAGACCAAGCTAAATATACGCAAAGATCCAGCTGAGACAATGACAACTTATTACTTCGAGAAAATTGAACTTCTTCGCATTTGTGATATTTAAGACAAACAGGCAGACACTCAACTGTAATTTTAGCGAAATTTTCGTTCTTTTATTTACAGATGTACTCAAAGGTGGGCTTCACGGAGAGTGAAGGGCGTCAGGTCTGGTCGACTGTAACCACTCTGTGAATTAGACCTCGCTGTATTCTTATAGAAGACCACCCTGTACACGTGTACGGTATTTATAAGTTTATGAACGATTCGTAGATGATATAAATGTGTACATATTATCATCACCGAGCGTCACCGCCCGGCTAATGTTTTGTTTAGGATAAGATAGTTGATGGCCCTTGTTGTTGGTCATATGATGTTAAAAAGGAACGGAATAGAATCGGGAAGTATGAAATATACGTTTGAAGTGAGCACAGATCCCTCCGCGATTTAATAATTTCCAATAGGTATAGATTACACGTTAATGAAATAAAAAAGTCTGTATAGGAATTATTGTTTCTTACATTTTATTTTTAATAAATGCCTATTACCGCACCGCTATACGGCACCGTTGGAAATTGGTAAGTTCCAATCATGAAGACTGTGTAGCCGTCCCGTTCGCCGTTGGAAGAACATAGCAGTCGAGCTAAGTTTGAAAATTCAGTTCACGCGCGCCGTGCCGTCGCAGCGAACAGTCCAGTCCGTCACCAGCCCCAGCAGTAGATACGTCACCGTTGGAAACAAGTCCCGTTTACGAGAACTGTGCAGCCGCCAACATTCGCCGGAGGATCTTAGCTTTCGAACTAAATTTGAAAGGACAGTACATATCCAGCTATTGCAAACAAAAGTCCAGTCCGAAGATCGCCGAAGTAAGTAAGGTTCCGCGCATATCCAATGCGCAAGTTTCGCTCCAGAGTTCCGGGCGAAGAAAGTGGGGTAAACTGTTTAGATAAAGACTTGGCTACTGTGTGCTTTGAATTAATCATACCTTGCCTTTCAGATATCCATATACAACTACGACGTGGTTGGATGCGCTGTTGTCTCTTTTAGCTGAGGAAAACGAACGAAAGTCGCCAAAACACATCAAAAAATAAGATTGCTTAAAAACTTAAGAGGCCCCATGACCATAATACGCCAAGTTACATGTGCAACAAAGTTACGTTAAGTGACATTAAACGTATTCGAAACATAATTTTATAATGTTCCTGATAAAATTTCACAGGATGTTAAGCATTGCCACATGATCGGTGTTTGTTCATTATCAAGGAATCGGTCTAAGTAAAATAAACCTAAGAATCGTCTAGTTAAAATTACTTATTATCTGAAAACCAAAGAGAAAATACCGATCACAGTATGCCAAAAATTCTTCACATCAAGTATGGGTATTCAAAAAATCGCCTTAACGGCGTTGCAAAAATTGTCCACGAAGGTAGCGCACACAAAATCACAAAGAATTAATCTACCAGGTACTTTTAGTATCTCAAAATTACAAAAAATGTATAACTCCTAGTGCGAAGAAAAATATAAATCAATTAATTCTATGTTCACTAGAAACACAAAATAAAGACCGAAAAAGAAGAAAAGAAAAAATCTGATCTTATGATTGAACTTCGCATTCACAAAAAAAGGGTAGAAAGCACGGCCTAATGTTAATGTTACAAAAAATACCACCTGGAAACAAAAAATGTGGTGATATAGGAAAAAATCTGAGAAAGTTAGATTTTTAAACAATTTTAAAAAAATTCATAGTAAAAAAACGGTTTTTCGTTAAAAAAAAAATTGAACTTCAATCGATAAAAGTTAAATGAGAAAGTTGTAGCTATTAAAAAAACCTATCGACTCGTATCTTTCAATATATCGATTGCTATATTACTTTTCGAGATATTTCGAAAAAACCGTAAAAAATCCACTTTTTTTGTTTTTGCTGTTTTAAAGATCATCTCGAAAATCGGCTCTTCTTGCTCGACGAATAGTTGTAGAGAAACGAATCATTTTTCCTTAAGAATTGTACTACCATGGTAAAAAAGAGTGATAACAATTTTATTCATTTTAAGTGTCCAAAAATGACTGAAAAAATCTTTTTCGATTTTCATTTCTCGATTATGTCTATTACAGGAATCGATTGCTAGCATTTTTACGCGAATTTAAAAAAAAAACCGTTACTCATTCATAAGATAGAGTCTTATACGGGGCAAGTCGTCAATAATGTGGACGAGTATTTGAAAGAAGAGAAGTCCTTTTATCGGTTTTAAACAACCAATTCGAAAATCTAAAGCATATAATAGATGTTACGCGAACAATCAGGCGGCAAGGAGTCATAAACTCGTGCAGGCGGCACCAAATACCCATCTCCATCCTGGATCCTGCTGTACTACGACATGATTTGGAAATATGAGAGTGTGAATTAGCAAAGCTAGGTCAAAATTTCTCGGCAGACATGATGCAATGGCCAGTCTATGAAAAAAAGCTGTATCAGGGAGCGGCTGTCAAGGAAATAAGTCACCACTGCCCTATGAGCTGCCACAGGTCTTCTACTACTGTGGTCTCGGAGATCGCAGAAGAGACTTATGTGATCGCTCACCCTAGAAATCCAACATTACTAGTTTGTCAAAATTCAACGCGACATTTACACGATTTAGTTTATTCTACTCCAGGTTCTGTCAAATTGTACTTACTATGCGATTGTGAATTAACAATGGAACAGAAAGTGTTAATTCCGAAAAGATTTCTCTGTGATGGATCGCTTCCCATGGAGTCCACGGTGACTCGTGTAATTCCAGCGGCATGGTCCACTTTGGAGTCATTTGTGCTAAAACCAAATAATCAAAATAATAATTTACCCAAATTTTTAAAACCAGAGGAGTGTTTAAACCGAAATTGGACATTAGACATAACACTTCTAAATTTGACATCGACAAAAGACAACTTAATGGAAATATTGGACAACGTTGAGGCCACAACTAAATTGTATGCACACATATACGGTCGACATGGAGATACGTTATTTTTTATTTGGAATATTATTTTGTCTATAGCAGTGGGCTACATACTCTTTGGCAATCGGGATAATCTAAGGTTAATACCCGCAATAGCAGACCCAGCACGAGGTGAGACAGGCAGTCGACTCGAACACGACATATTTTTTTCAATTTTGAGTAGTCATTATAATTTTGTATTTTGTGATAAAAATTTGTTTAATAATTAAACAAAATAGAGCCAGGAAAAGGGAAAACCACAACCGTCTAAACGACGAAATCCCCCCTTAAACGAACCCCTCTCCTCAGGGAGAGAGATCATTCTTCAATTAGGAAGTAATGTGGACCTCGGTTCGCTTACACCAGGACAAAATCTAGAATGTGTCCTTCGCAACGCCAGGGAAACTGAAAACGCAAACTCTAGTGAAGAATCGGGTGTGTAGTTGGTTTATACATATACATTTTTTTTTGGACAAATTCAAGTTGGTTGGGCACAAGTATTGGGTAACAATGCACCGTTGCTATAGACTTAAAACCTTACTTTGGTCAAATTATCTTCAGTTCAATTCGTATGTATAATACGGCCACTGGTTCACACAGTAACACTATCTTATAAATCCGCTTAGCAAGCGTCAAGCGATAATAAAGTTCTCAATCTCCAATTTTATAATAACTGCAGAAATCAGCATATTATTTACTGGTTAGATATGTTTGTATGTAAGACTACTGCAGATCAAACTACTTCCACTGAAGAGTAGGCATAACCAACAATTTTATTGTAGTCCCCATGCTCCAATCGAGTAGCCCGCGAGGGTACAGGACCGACCTTGCCCAGAACAGACTAATATTGTGTCAGTGCTGGACTTAGATAAATTTCGTGTGTGCTCAGTAGATTGTTACGGACGAAGTTTTAAATTTTTTTTGGTGTATGATTAGGGATAAGTTAGGGACATTTAATTTTGCGTCCACCAGGCCACAAGGGTTAGAAATAGAAATATCACTACAATTTTATGGGTACCTACATTGTATTTAACTATTTTTTTTGTGTGTAATTTAATGTTAATGATATAATTACTTCATTAGCGCATTTATTCAATTAATTCGTTGGTATTATTTCACAACAAAAATTTATTACGAAACAAAAAGACAGTTCGACGACTAGGTGATTGCGAAATCACCGGACCGGGCGGTAAATTCAAATTGGGTTAGCCACGGCGGTATTGGCATCCTGCAAACACGGCGGTTTTCCAAAAGCGGTGGCGTGCTCGTTGATCTGTCTTGGACAGTCGATTTTGGGAAGTCAAGTGAGCCACTAGGATATCTCTCCCCCGAAATGAAAAGGGTTGGGCTAATGTAAGTAGCATTTTTAGTTTAGTGTAGTAAGAACCATTTTAACTGTTTTGGCAAACCAATTTCAAAATTGTTCAGTAATAAATGTTTTTGTTATAAACTCTATTTACCATCTGCTACCCCCTAGCGTGCGTCTACGACCGAGTGGGCCGTAGGCGTAAGAATATCATTACTATATTGTAACAAAAAAAGAGGGCTCGCTCAATGAACATAGATATGAATATTTTAAAAGATCGGTTTCTAAAGATTCGTTTCAATTAGAGAATCTACCTCCTACTGAAGGAGCAGCCAGGCAACATGCTTTTCGAGTGTACTTGCAAGTACAAAAGTGGTTAGGAAACGACAATGACGTAACTATGTGGGGATGGAAACTGAAAGTGAAAGGAAATTTGCTCATACCAGTGTATACTGAGGAATCGTTAATGCCAGAGGAAATATTAAAAAAATTTCATGTAGCTGCGTCAGCGGCTGCAAAAATAAAATCTGTGGTTGTAAAAAAAATTGCTGTCCTCTTCCAGATAACATGAAAAAAACCCATAGTCATTTAATTGAACAACAATTTGGTGTCAATTAGAAAGATAAAAATTTGGATTGGTATCAAAAAATATTGTGTAATGACACCAATGGGTGCAAAGAAAATGAAAATGAGATGACAGAATGTGATTGTCTAGAGTCTAGAGGATGACGTCGGATTACATATCTGAATAACGTTTTTGTTATGTTTGCTAAATTACTAAACAAAGAAATATAAAATGTATATTATTTTTTACAATAAATAAAGTAAATGACTATCAGTTTTAGTGAATTTCTATCACAAGTTTTTTATTTATCGATTCAAGCAAAAGTAGGTAAATCCCCCTTCTTTTTCTCAATAAATTCAATGTAGATTGAAAAAAAAATTAGAAATTCCTAGTTAGAATTTAGGTGCTAAGCTCAATAACAGGCGTGTGTCATTTTTTATTTACATACCTATCAGACCTATTAGATATAGGTTTTTTATCAATAGCGGGAAACTGGAATTTGGAGTCGCAAGAAACGCCGACGTCGAGTTTGGTAACAAACATTTCCGAAAGGCCGTTGAATTAGGAATATCTATCCTGCGAGAAGATGATTTCGTAAATATTTTAGAGAGAATATATCCGGACATAAGGCTGAGGAGGGGGGAACAACAGGCGGCGACCTCCCCCAACGCGGTTTCGGCGGCGGTCGTCGCCAAAATTACTGATATCCGATGTTAAAGATCTGGTGAACGCATTTATCTGGTTTTGTCTGATTGGTCCACATAATGAAACCATAACAGAAAAAATAGATTTGGACCTATTTGAACAAAATGACCTAGATCATAAACGCGAAGAGACGCCAAATGCATACCATGCAATCCAGAAATTATTAAAAGTTCATTAACTTAAACCTAAAAAACTAATACTGGACAATATACATGGAGTATTATACAAAATAAAATAGTAGCGGAACATTTCTCTCAACATATAAAGGAAAAGAAATCTACTAAACCATATGAAGTTGTTGAGTTTGTGAATGTTTATCCTAAACTATTCGAGAACAAGAGGTGGACGTCAATCAAAGTGGTGGTTTACAACATGTGTACAGGGAAGTTGAAATATAACTAAAAAAATATTCATTTAAAAACGTGCCGGAGGGGATTGAAGCCTTCAGTGTGGCGCTGTCTCTGAAATAAAAAAAATATACCAAATACACTTGAATACAACATTCGTATTTCTAACACTCTTCGAGATGAATAAAACTCGGAATTTTAATCATCTCCAGATAATGACAACTTGGTCGTCGAAACGTGCAGTTAATATTTGTGTTGTATTGAAGTGTAATTAGTGTGAAAACTTTTCTGACTTGAAAAGTTATAATGTGTGATCAATCAATCTCAATAAAAATTTAAATGTGTGACCATAATGTGATTCTTTATTTTTATCAGGGTACCTTAATCAATTATTTCGTTTAAATGTGTAAATTTATTCTTGTGCTTAATTTAGTCATATAAAATATGATGATGGAACAAGCTAAAATTATTTTAAACTGTTGATATTACTGGAAACAAGGCCGGTATCAATAAAAATGTTTTTGTGCAAGGCTTGTAAATTAATTACAAGCTGTCGAATCACATTATTGTAGATCGCAAAATAACAGTAAACGTCTCTATTTACCATCGGATCTAAATATAAAAATGTTGTGGAAACATAGTTGTTTTAGACATATCTTTAATACACACTATGGCCTAGGGTTTGGTACTCCTCGTACAGATGTATTCAACATGTCTGCAACTGTCTGAAAAAAATAAATCTTCCACAAACACGGAAACTCGAAGTAATTTCATAGTAGAGAAACGTCTGCACAAACTACGAGCAAAAGCTTATTTGGATTTACTACGAGAACAGTCCGAAACAATGATTACCTTCTCCTTCGATTGTGAAAAGAACCAGCTTTTACCTAAATTACCTGATCAGGAGGCATATTATTCCCATAAAATTTACTTGTACAACTTCACAGTGGTTCAAGGGCATTCGCATGCTAAACTTGGTCCTTGAACAGTAGAGTTTTTGTTGGACAGAGAATGAATATCCCAAGGGATCTAATGAAATATCATGTCTTAACTACGTTTTTGAAACAACAGACCTCTCTAACATACAGGTAATAAGACTAATGTGTGACGGTTGTGGAGGCCAAAATAAAAACACAACCTTAGTAGGAATATGTAGTCAATGGTTATTAAAGGACAACAACCAAAGTGCCTCTAGTGTTGCACGAATAGAAATTATTTTTCCTATTCGAGGACACTCATTTATACTGTGACATCCCTACTAATTCATTCTATTTGTATGTGTATAAAAGATGTATGTAGTGTTAAGAAGTGGGAGTGAAGTGAGTGGGGAGGGAGAGTGCGGCCGAACTGAAGCTGGTGACGGAGGAGAAGAGAGGGGATTCGAGATGAGACCGTCAGAAGGTGCGGTGGGATGTTAAAAGCGGAGCTTATGTTATATCTACGTAAATCTAGTATATAGTGACTCGAGAACAGAAAGTGTATTGAGTAAATAAATAAGTTAAAGTTTCAACTGGGTACGACTTAGATATTTTCTTTCCCACATTAAAACCAACCCTGAGAGAAAGAAAGGCAGAACATACCTCCAGATTGTGTATTTGGGAACATGGAGAAGGAAATTAAAATCTAGAAATAATTAAAAAACCTGAGGAGGTTTTAAAGCTGGGGTAAGTTGTTCAAGTATTTGAGTGGAAGCAAGCTGTAGCACAAGTCGTGAAACCGACTAGTGGTTGGCATTTCCCATTTACACAAGCAAAACGAATTATAATTATCAAGGACAATCGAATACAAGTAAATGTAAATGCAAATGGTGAGAAAAATACAGAACAATGTTCCTAGTATTATTGAAAAACAGAATAAAATAAAAGAAAAGTAGACTGCAACTATTACTGCCTTGCTAAAAACGCATTATATTGTGAACAATGGAGGGACAATGAACAGCTGCAATTTTATAAATTTGTTTTGGAAGAAGGAGAAAAGCAAGAAGGCGTGGAAAATGAAGAGATAGAAAACCTTTGTGAAAGCTCTGACGAAGGTCCTAATGTTAGAGTATAATCATAAATTCAATTTCAAAATGTTCAATGTCTTCCGATCTGTTTCAAACCGAACAATCTCCAATCTTTAAGTATAAAAATAAATTATAAATTCAATCATTCTTTTCAATTTTTGTAATGACTGACATATAAAGTAGTTCATTGAATCAAAATGATGTATTTTGCAGTCCCTTAGTTGCGTTTTATTGATTTTCTCAAAACGAGGTTATCCGGAAATTGTACATTTTGATTCTATACCTCTCATATAAATATGAGAGGTATAGATATACCTTTTCGACGTATTAAGTCAAATTTGTGTTGATCGGGAAAATATTTTTTTATTTCTACACATTGATAAGATTCAAGTGTTTGACTTAATTTGTCTATAGATGAAGGTAAAAAGAGAAAGGAATCTAAAAATTTCAGTTTAGTATACATATCTTTCGGACATTATTCGCAACAAAAACAGGCTTGAAAAATGATATATTTTTCTTTATTTTGTGCAATGACATTAACTTTGGAGCTAATTTTTTAATAAAAAGATGCCAGTCACAATTTGTGAGATTGTGAAGAATTACCGGAATAAAATTAGGCAACTTATAATTTAAATTACAAGGGAGGCTACGTGAAAAGTTCCTGTCAAATGACAGTGGTCTTTGACCTAGACACAGGAGTCATCAAAGACTTTGTCGCAAATATGGCAAACTGACTAGAATCAAATATCTCTTGTTCATATTGAGAAAGTGCTAACATGTGTTTAATATTTTTTAAATGTCTGTTATAAAGTTTAATTACAAGTTTTTGTATAAAAATTTCAGATGCGTTTAATCCACGATATTGTACTAATTCTGATAAACTGTCTTCAAAATTACACTTCATGTAAAAACAAAACGAATAAGGCACATGCTCATTGGTTTTAAAATACTTCAAAATCTGCATATATTACAAAAGGAACAGTAAGTCTGATGTAATTTTAAACGTTCTGACGTTCGAAAAAACTTCAGGCAACCGTCATAAATGAATGTTCTACCATTGTGCGGATACTAACCTTGACAAGTTTATAATATAACAATAATGACTACTTCCACTATCATCAGTGACAAGTAAAAGATGTACGTGAATATTTTTACGAAATTTGGTAAAATAATATGGCCCTACAAATTCGTGTTTAATACAACCGTTTTTAAATTGATTACTTATACCAAACACATTAACGGAAATGTTATAATTAAACTTAGAAGAGAACTTCTTGTTACACGATAGACAATTCATTGTAGAATGACCACTTACTGTTAACTTACTAACTTTTAAATAATTCTGAGCGCCGGGTATTTGAAATCCGGTTTAACCAATTTAACTTGTTTAAACATCTTTATCACTTTTAAATAATTCCAAGGCAACTTGGCTTTTTGGGAAACAAGTTCAAATCCGGTTTAACTTGTTCTTATGAACCGATGTTTAATCAATTTTTATTTTCTAGCTTCAAGATTTATACTATACTAGTAAACAAGTAGTAGTTATTAACAATGCTGTTTCCAAAGAATTGGGATAGGAAAACTAAATTTGTTATTTCCATTTAGAAGAAATGATGCCAGGGTGTGTCATAACTGTTGGAGAGTGTGGTTTATAGACGAATTTAATTGTTTCACGGGTTTGTGTAGTGGTTGCAGCAAATTAAATCTTGTAGAAATTGAGAGACCTAAACCACAAACTTATAACAATATTCAGGATTTAAAGTGTCTAAAGTATGATCATGTTTTAAGACACACCAACATCGGAATTTGCAAATGCAAATAATTCTATGGAGCAAAGATGTCTAGTTTGTGAAGAAACAGGGGAACATTATTGGAATCATATATGTCGTATGTGTATGGATAAAGTTACATTTCTATGTGAAGAGACCGGATACACATATTTTAACGATGAACTTCATTATAGAATCTGCTGGTGTCTGAAACAGGAGTAGCAAATATTGAAAAATCAATTAAGTCAAGAATCTCCTATAATTGTTAATTAATAATTAATTTAAACTGTATCAGTAGAAAATCATATTTTCTAATAGTAACTGTAACTGTATTTAATTTGTTATATTCACAATAAATTTATATTTTTTATACTTTCATTCTTCCCACTTCTATTAAATTGTGTCTAATTCATAAAACACCTAACTTAAAACGTGAATACTTCAATGAACAGAAACGAACGTTTATTGTTATTTGAAAAGTGGTTTTTATTACACATACAAGAGTCAAATACTATTACTGCAATATAGTAATTTATAAATGCAGAGATAATAAATCATTTATTGAAAATCACAATTTAGTTCTTCACTGAGTATCAAAATTATGTGTAAATAAAAGAAAGTAAATGGTAATAATGAAATATTTTAATAATTTGCTTAAAATACTATACAAATTCCTATAAATTATTTTAAATTAAAACTAACACTAGAACTAAAAGAGGACGGGAGTGAGACCTGTAACAGAAATAAAAAATATAATACATACAAAAATATACAAAAGCAATAATTACTACCAATTTTACTTAACAATTAAAAATTCGTTTTACCCGGTACTTCAAACAGCTTTTCTGGCAACGCATCTGCAAAACCATCTATTAATACCAAGGAGGTATCCATCTCTATAATTTGTGCCGTCAACTCCTCGGCGATTTCATCAAGCACTTTCCGATATGAGTTAATTGTGTCTAAATTTTGTCTTGAATTGTCAGTGTTGCGAGAAACAACTACTCCGAGAGCTACATGCCCCTACCGGCATTGAATTATACTCGCAACACCTAGTGCAACAGCTCTAAATTTTGTCTTGCCAATTTTCGCTTAAATTTAAATTCGATCCTGAACTCCCTTTCTTTTTGTTTGACATACTTTTTAATATCGCCCTACCAGACGTTTTTAAACTCTTCAAGTTGGAATTGTTGTCAAGTCTCTTTCATCTGTAACAACTCAATAACATCATCCAACCCATTTTCTTGTTCTGGAGTTGACGGGATGGTTTTGTAGAACGTTTGCTCATCAGGGCGCTCAGGTTGTTCCACTGTAATGCTGCTGGTGGTTAGGACGGGGCTTCCTGCACGCTTTCTCGATGGAAATGCAGGGAGGACCCCTCGACGACGGATGCTTGTGAAGGCGTCATCCTCTTTAAGGGGGGTGGTGAGGAAAACTATCCTGCAAGATGACAATACCGTCCTCCTGCACCGCTTCCTTCGCCCGGCAGCTGTTGAAGTTGTTATCCAATCTTCTGTCGAAGTCACCCATTAATTCACCGTTATTTACACTCTTTGAAGACATTTTTTAATGATAAACAGATAAACCGTACACACAGGTGAGTTACACTGAATGTTAAGTTCAAGAAATCTGTTTCTATACAAAATTTTGAACCAATTGGAGACTGTTTACTGTCGATTGCCGATATTATAAAAAAAATGTATAGAAAAAGGTTTTTGGGAGAAAACTTTAGATTTTTTAAATTTTTGACGGTAGAAAAGAAAAATATGTGTTTAGTACTTTTTGATCTTATTTAATTTAATAACCTTCCTTGGAAGACGGCTATAATTCGTGTTTTATTTTGTTTTATTTTTTTATTTTTTATTTTGTTTTGTGTTTTATTCATTAACTAGATGTGAATCGAAGCGCTCGCACGGAAATAGACAAGCTTACAGGAGGGTCATTGTCATTCTTTGTTTTCTACAACAAGACAAAATTATGTGTGGAATAATGAAGGTTAGCAATGAAGATGGCTTTAATTCATGTTTTATTTTGACGGCATTTCTCTCTGGTCAATAAGCCTACAAGGTCGACAACTGCATTGTCAGGTGATGGATTCTTTGTTCACTGCAAGTTATTTTTAGACATAAAATGCGGTTACGCGACTAATAAGGATTTCCTTGTAAGAAGGCTTTAATTCATGTTTTATTTTGAATTCTTTAATCAATCATTTGTACTCGCGTCCAACCTAGTCCTCAGCTAGTGCGCATGCCGCCCACATGCCTGTGTTGATATTGGTAGTTGTATTCGAAAGCAATCGAAAGTATAGGTTATAGTTGAGTTAATGGGAATAAGGCGTCATGGAGTAAGTAAAAATTAACATGGATTTGATTATTGTTATTACCTATTATTTTTTTAAGAATTAGCTACTGTTGCACTATGTGTGGAAGAAAATTTACAAATAAATCAAATATTAATAGGCACATAAAAACATACATGGGACATTCAGTAAATGTAAACAGGCCTCTCTCAAATGTCCATTGTGTACTAGCTTGATGATGACTTATGACAAAATGGACAAACATTTATTGAGTCATGATATTGTGAGCAAATATGAGAGCCAAGTATTCGATTGCAGAAAATCTTTTGAAGATTGGAAGCTAAATTTGGAGAAAAAAACCGAAGGAATTTTATTGCTTTTATAATTCAAAAGATGATACTGAAATTGAAACTATAGTCACCAAATATATTTGTCATCGATCTGGAGAGTACACACAAAAATTAAAAGGTTCTACTCGTGCAAGGGCAATAAAGCTAAAAGAAAGTAATAAAATAATGGCATGTTGTCTAGCCCGCATAAAAGCTACAGAAAATAAAAATGGTGAAGTCACAGTTAATATTATGGCAACACTTGTGGGACATGAAGCAGAGATTGGAAGACTTTATTTAACCAAATCTGAAAGGGAAGAAGTTGCTGAAAAATTATTTAGAAGCATTCCTAATTGTAGGATACTACAAAATATAGATAAAGAATTTAATTCAGATACAATGATAAGTTACACCACAAACCACGATATTCATAATATAAAAAAATCATTCAATGTGCAGTCTGACATAATTTTTCACACTGATGATGCCATGAGCGTTAATATGCCAGTCGAAAGACTTCAAGGCTCACATGATAAAACCCGAAAAGTTTTTTCAAGAAAATGGAAGAATACTTGGGGAAGAATCAGATAGGAAAAAAAGATTGGATGATCTTCACGGCGGACCAGTTTCGCTGCGAGGCGCACGAATTGGGGTGGACTTCCGAAGAACTCAAAGGACGCTGGATAAATTTAACAACACAAACCTCGTGACACGATTGCAAGTAGAATTGTTCAGTAGAAAACAAGAAAAGGAGGCGAGTCCGTTGTTTATCGCGAGGAAAGTAGCGATGTTTAAGAGATTGTTGTTAAACTTTGCCGAACCTGAAATTGTACAACAAATCCGAGTTTTGCTGAAGCCAGAAATCAAAATCCACCTGGTTAGTGCCGACATCTCTACAATCGTCGCATTATCTAGAGCAACGTCTGAGATTGAGGAGACACTGGGAGTGTTAGAACCAGGAAAATCAAGACAGGTCAGACCGGAAGAAAGGAGAACCCTTTGCTACAATGAGCCGCCTTATCCGTGCAGGTTCTGCGGGGCGAATCATTTGCACGGATCGGGGTACGCCGAGATCCAGCACCCCGATCCAACCAAACTTGGGATCTATTCAGAATAATGAAGATACGACGAGTCTACCACGCATCAATGCCATGTATGAAGATAAATTAGTAACAATACTAGTCCATACCGGAGCTACAAATTCATTTATCCGACGACAATGCTATCACGGCACAATCTGGGAAGCGAAGCAAAAACTTTTCCTAGCGATGGACGAGAAGTTATCGCTGCTGGGCCTGTACAATTAGCAATTCGAATCGTGGAGCGTATATGGAAGTGCCTGTATACAGTAAAACGAGGAAATTGTATTAGGCTTGGATTGGCTTAGAAACGAAGTAGTTACATTTGATATACCTAGGCAAGCCTTTGTCGTAATACAAGCTGCCGTAACCCAATTCGACCGAAAAGGAACATATCTCCTCCACTGGATACGCCGTCACAGCCGATAAAGTGAAAAATCACTAATCTTTCCACTTTTCGGGACACTACCGCTGTTGGATCGTCCCCAACGACCGCCGACGTTCTGGATGGGCTCGTTAGGACCGAAACTTTGTCGAAAAGGGACATATTTCCGCTGGATCGGCCGCCAGAGCCGATAAAGCAAGAAAATCAACAACCTTTCCATATTTCGAGGCGCCACCGCTCGTCAATGGTTCCCGGCGACCCTCGATGCTCTGAATGATCTCATTCGAACCGCCTCCGCTCACTTCGACCGAATCAGCCTCCAAAGGGGCCGAATTTCCACAAGCAACAAAATCGACGATCTTCCCGATTTGCCGTCCTAAAGCCGCTCCAGAGACGACTCGAAGCTGTCCGTCGACACGCCAATTCGTCGACAATTAATGCCAAAAATCATTTTCAGAACTAGCACCAGTACACCCCGAGCCACCACCAGCGCGACCCGGAGCCGACAACGCCACTTTTTTCTGACACCCTTTCTGCGGAGCCATGCCAATTCTACCGCCAAAACATGGGGAGATTGGTCGTCTGAACGAGATGCGATCGAACGTCGACTCTGGGCATTTGCAGTCTATCAGGTGGGTCTGGAAACCCACTGAGTGTGCCCACACGAAACTTTCATTTGAACTCCAATAGCTGCGAAGCTCATTTCACAAAAGTATTGTAACAAACTGTTCCTTACTCCGCTGTATATTCATGTACATGTACACGCAATCTATAAATCNTATTCTGTGCTATTAGGTGGGCCTGGAAACTCACTTAGTGTGTGCACACGAAACGCTCTTTGAACTTTCATAGCTGCGAAGGTTATTCCACAAAAAGTATTGTAACAAACTGTTCCTTACTCCGCTGTATCTCCATGCACATGTTGTACACGCAATCAATAAATCTATAAATCCATACACATATACATATATATTCTTATTCCTTCGAGTTTCTCTTACCTCGCCAAAAAAGATCAATTCATAGCATTGGCGCGATGCGAGACGACCAATGCCTCCGTCCTCAATATCCCATACATATTATATATATTTACATACATACACGCGCATTCATTCAAGAAGCCGTGACATTCGCTAACCTTTGGGTCAAGGTTCAGCCATAGTTTAATAAACATTTTAGTGTTAAGAACTATTAGAGTTCTAGAACTCGTTCCATAAATCCAGTGCCTTGCAGAGCCTTCACTTCGATCTTCAAATTAGAAAGTCCTCGAACTTATCCTTTAAACTCAGTGTTTTATAGAGCCTCGAACTCATTCTTAAATTTAGTGCTATACAGAGTCCTCGAACTCTCGGTAACTTCAGTGCTATATATAGACTCTTACGTCTACAAAAGGGTCAGTTGAAACCCGGAACTTTTTGAACTATTTACCTACGCCTAGTAGAGGATTGAACTCAATATGTCTTGGGTGGATAAATATTTAGCTCGTACGTCGTCTTCTCCCAGCCCTTCTTCGGATTCTTCGGACCAAGAGATAGAACGAGGACCGCCATATGCATGTTCGATCGCCGTTTTTCCGGATGGTGGAGCAGCTGCGGGATTGTCAGGACCACTCGACACCCGTGAGGGGGCGATTCACTACCCAACTCCTCGGCCAACTGTCGATCCTGACGAAATCGTCTCTACTAACTCCCTCCAAGTGCTGAAGGAGGCTACTGAAAGGCCACAACTGGCGTCCCAACGACTTTTGCGGCGTGACGCGGCCACGCCTTATGCGTCACGACACGAAGCCCGTGCGGGAAGATATCCCGCCACGCCGACCAATAAGACGAGGGGAGCGATAACGCGACATGGCGCCCAACGTGGGGCTCGAATACCTGAGCGTTGTTTAAATAATCCCAGGGGGCAGTATGACACGCCTTCACCAAGTACGGCCAGCACAACGACTCTGCGTCCGTCACTACAGGGAGTTAGTAATAATGGGGTTCATTACGAGGATGACCACAACTTGACGGTTCCGGTCTCCACACAACCCAACTCAGTATTCGAATTCGAGGAGGTGAATCACGGACCCCTGCACTATTCCAGTCCAAGACATGTACAAGTTCCGGCAACGACCACATCTGCTCGTCCGGCAGTCACGTTTGGAACAAGGGAGCACGAGCATCACGAGCCAGCCCTTAGTCCAGAAGAACTCATTATTTGCATGGCCAACGCAATAGCCACAGCACTACACAATAATGCACAATATAACCTGGTACGAACCCGACCATTCCCATATTGGTTTTCGGGGCTCGATCACGAGAACCCACAATGGTTCATCGATGAACTCGCTCACTATTTCATGGAAAACAATGTAATGGACAATTACGAGCGAATAAACGTGTTCCAGCAATACTTAACAGGAGATGCAAGAAGGTGGCTGGATGATAATCATAGTTTAATAAATAGATATAGAGAACTGGGAACTGTATTCTTAAACAGGTACAATTCATCTGAATGTGTGGCGAGGCTGTTAACTAAAACGCCGAATATCTGAACGGCTCGTTTCAGAAACACCCTTCCACATGATAAGTGCTATTATCAGTAATCAGTTGGACCCAAGGATACGCTCACACCTTAGGGCTATAAACTTCCAAAATTTCGATAGAGGCTGACCTCCACGCAATGAATCCACACACTTTTAAACGGGACAGGTTCGTACCACAATCATATGCGTCTAATCGTCCAGCCTTGCCACCACCGAACCCAAATCCACAATTAACGTCGAGGTCGCCACAGCCAGGCCCCTCACGACAACAATATCACCCTCCAGCACAGCCACCACAACGCTATCATCCAGTCAGACAAGTGACCCACCAGGGGCCAATTTGTCCACGTCCGCCCCAACAACCAGCCGACCAGGGACCGAGACGATATCAACCCGAGGCCAGGACCTAGCCACTTCCGCGCCGCCAACTAGTCCGTCCTCGGAACAGAGGATTCCTAAAGACCAAAGAATAAAAACCAAGGGAGGGCCGCCACAACCGCCTAACCCGTGTCGTTACTGTCGAGAAAACCATTTCCACCGCGACTGTCCGCAAAATCCATACAGGCAGTCGGGAAACAAGAGACGAGTCGTCCCCCAGCAGGCGTCCTAGGACCCAGCGACGGCTCGTCAATAAGGGTCCTCCGTACGAATACCACTCGAACTACAGTAACCCAACCCGGTACTCGAACTAAACCGGCTGCGGTTACGAAGACCTTTGAACGTCCGTTGATATACGTCCGTGGATACTGGCAGGTGCCACTCGACGAACAGTCCAAACAATCCACAGCCTACTCCACCCTGACGGCCCTCACTATCAGTTCACCGTCATGCCATTTGGGCTAAAAGGGTCTCCAGCAACGTTTCAATGGCTGATGACCAGGGAGGTTCTTTCGGGATACCTACACAAATTCGTTAAAGTGCATCTCGATGATATCCTGATATATAGTAGGGATTAAGGCGAACATCGGGTATCCTTACAATTGGTTTTTGAGAGAATACGTCTGCATCACCTTCAAATCTCACCAGACAAATGCATAATCGCCGCAAATTCACTTGACTCTCTGAGTCATCGGATATATGACGATACCACCCAACCACAACAAAAACACCTTGGAAGTCTCCAAAAGTTTCCTACCTCAAGGACAAAGCGACAGCTACAACAATTCCTTGGCACTCAATTGGGTACAAGAATACGTACCTAGGGCGGCACAACTTACCAAGCCGTTCACACACCAACTGCAAAAAGGGGAAAAGTTCCGTTGGACTGAAGAATGTCAAGAGGCGTTCGACAATGTCAAGAACGTAGCCGCTAAACCATTAGTACTCACCGTCCCGATCCAGCACTACCATAGTACCTGCAGATAGATGCCAGTCAGGAAGGTCTTGGTACAGTATTCTATCAGGCGACCCCGGAGGGCCATCTTCAGGTCATTTCCTACACCAGCTCCACCCTGAACAAGACCGAAGCCAGATATCACAGAAACGAATTGGAAGCGTTAGCAGTAGTTAGGCCATAAAACGATATGCTACCATTCTTTCCGACGTACACTTCACCCTGAGGACCGACAACAGGTCCGTACTATGGTTACACAAAAATTCTGATACCAGGGCCCGCTGGTCGCTGATGCTTCAAGAATATTCCTTCGATATCGAGCATTGTCCTGGCAAAACAAACCAACTCCCGGACTTCCTTAGTCGTTACCCGGAAGGCCGAGAAGAGATGCCAGACAGTGACGACGAGAGAATGACCCCACGTTGCGCATCAATCATTTCACCCAAGACGAGCTGTACAGGGCCTTAAGACAAGCACAACAAGAGTCGCGCCAATGCAAAAGGGCGATGGCGTATCTATTCAGTCGCCCAGCCACGCCGACGAGCAGAAACAACCTTTCTTCAAGACTACCATGTCCAAAATAACCTGCTATGGAAAGTACATGGTGATCAACGTCTCCTAGGGGTACCTAAACGACTGACGATTCGAGACATGAGGAGCCACCACGACGCTCCAAGGTTCGCACATCCAGGCCGCGAAGAGACCTTGCGCCAAATCCGTCAGACATATTATTGGCGACGCATGTCCGAAGACGTCGCTAATTTCATCCGCAGATGCCGAGGGTGCCTAGCTGCGAAACCCGTCCAACGACAACCAGATGCTCTGCAACGCGCGCGCACACCAAAAACACAGTTCGAGATGCTATCAATAGACGTCCTTGGACCCTACCAAAAAACAAGAGAGAAAAGCAAATACATAATCGCAGTAGAAGTGTTTAGCAAATGGGTAGAAGCCATTCCACTTCCAGCTGCCACAACGCTTGCAGTAATCAGATATCTGGAGAATGATATCATCCCCAGATATGGACCGCCAAAACGCATTATTAGCGACAACGGACCTATCTTCCGAGGTCGCAGATACGAAGATTTCGCTCATTAAAGTCAGATCCGTATCGAACTGCCAGCCATATACCACCTGCAAGCGAACCCTATCGAACGCAGAGTGCAAAAAGTCAAAAAGACTCTACGTGCACTAATGGCTCAAACTAACGAACGAAACTGGGACAAATACCCGGCAAAATGTCTATACGCCGTGCTCTACCTGCAAAACAACCAGCGATATCATCCGCCTACTATGGACAATACAAAACCCTCTTCGCACCAGGAAGAACGCAGCTACTGGCGAAAGTCCGTCAGAAGTGATGCTAGGGTACGAACTGCCCAAACCAGGACAATGGAAGATCCCCGCCTATCTACTAAAGCGAACTCAACCAAATCGCATGTCCAACGAAATAATTCAACAAAGACAAGCAGCGTACCAACAGAGGTACCACAAACCCGAACAGTAACCCAAAGTTACATTCCAAGTCGATGTCAATTCGCTCCTGCGTGGACAGGGCCACATCCAGTAACGAGCCGAGTCACGGATATCGTATACGAGGTTGACAGGGAAGGGAGAGCCATATTCCCTTTCCACGTAAATGACCTACGCCCTGCTCCAGAAGGCAACGAAGACGTCAAAATACAATCCGATCCAAAAGAAGTCAGACCACGAAGAAGACGAACGTCCGGAAGTCGAAGAGGAGGATACTGGTCCAGCTGGCCTGCCACAGCCTCTCCTAGTCTAAAAGACGACCCCAAATATACCATGTACCGACGCAGACCGCCTCTCGAAGAAGCCAAGTGTCAGGGCAACACGCTGCCTCGAGACCGCAGTCCACCGTCCCATTACCACAACATGCCTCAAGAGAATCACCTGGAATCCGCTAACGGACCTGTTAGATTCCAAAAAGAAATTCAAATGGACATCGGTGGAGCAAGATGCATTCGAGGAGCTGAAGAATCGCTAGCACAACACGTACCATTGCATAGACCCCAGGAAAGTCTCAGGTACTGCTTGCAAACGCGAAGACGGACAAAGACGCCTAATCTCATACGCTTCCGCGAAGTTTACGAAGACGGAAAGCAGATACCACATAATCGAGCAAGAGACGTTGGCGATGATATATGGAATCAAGAAGTATCGACAATATCTACAAGATGGAGAATTCACCTTATACACGGACAGCTGGGCGTTGCTCTGGCTGAACAAGTACAAGGATGAAAAGTCCAAACTAACGCGCTGGGCACTAATGTTGCAGGGGTATCATTTTACGATCGTGCACGTACCCGGTAGATGCAACGAGCTGGCCGATTTTCTATCAAGAAATCCACAAGAGGACGCGGATCGAGAAGACTATTAAATTTGTTGGCAATGCCGCGATGTCGACGTGTTGTTTTAATATGATATGTTTTTCTAGACATTCCTCCGTATCAACATCATCGATACACGCTGATGGTAAGAATATTCAAAATAAGTCGCCAAAGAGTGAAAATATAAAATCACAAGACCAAATCATTTTTCAAATGCAACAAAAGATTGAAATTCTGCTTTTTTCAATCACGTATAGAGCAGTCTGAAGATGAGAAAACAATGTTGGTAATTGAAAACAAAGATTATTACGCCGTTGAAAACATTTTTTACGAAAGGTCAGATCAACATAATTCGTCAAAATAAAAAGAAAATTAAATGGGAATGCGAAATGTAAGTCCGAAGCCTTCTGAATATTTAACTAAACTTAAATTGAATTATCCATTTCCTGATGTTACGACTTTACAGCGATGGGCATCTAATTTAAATACTGATGAAGGAATATTGACAGATGTTATAATGCTTAGGAAGGCAAAAGCTACAGATATGACTGCTACAGATAGAGGGACAATGCTGACATTCGATGAAATGTACATTTCGGAAAAAATATATTTTGATCCAGTAAAGGAACTAGTGATAAGTCCCTGTAAATCAGTACAATTTATCATGGCACGATCGTTGTTTGGCAACTGGAAACAACCAGTTTACTATAAAGACAAACCTATTAAATCTGAAATAATAAATGACATTATTATTATTAATCTCGATCAGGATTTTACGTAATACCTCTAACTAGCGGTATGGCTGCCTCAAATTTGAGTATTTGGAAAGAGCTTGAAATTACCGAAGAAAAGCCATTCTTGCTTAAGTGTAAGAAGGCCGTTCGATACTCGAATATGACGGCATACGCGCAGATTACAAATATATGTAGCTCTATGCACACACCACCATACGTCTGACATGTTAAGAAAACTGTCCCTACAAAAAAATGCTTAAAGAAGTGAAGGAATGCGTTATAAATGGAGAACTGCTTGCGACAAGACTCGAAAAAATGTAACCTATCGAAAAGGAATTATATAATGCATGAAATAGACACGCAATTTACCAAGCAAAGATGCATTTCAGACAAAACAATGCGACTGTCCTTTCACACGGGCAGTCACATCTTTTGCTACTGAGGCCGGTTTTGGTATAATACCTTCAACAAATACACAACCATGACGCTCATCACAGACTTCCCATTTCTCAAATATGCAACATCAGAATCCAAAGCAACATTCAACAATTCATCCTCCACAGTCACGGTCGTTCGCTAATAGTACTGTTATAACACCAGCACCTTCTTTTGAAACATCTCTAATTTCAATCTCATAATAATTCAAGTACACAGTATTCAAATCTGTTATCAGTTGATAATTACGAAAAAGAATCTAATGCAAAACAGTCATTTAAAGATGTCACCCACCACCTTCTCCACCTACACTTTTTTCTTCCAGTTCAGTTATTAAAAACTGACACATTCCCTTGACGGAATATTATTAAAAACATCCTATTAGAAAGACGTATGAAAATATCCTGTTGTATTTCTTCCAAATATGGATGGCCGCAAGTTAAACTGCCATCACTGATCAGCTAGCAATCTAGAATGCAAAGAGGCAACATTTGCAAAAAATAACGCAAACGACAGAAGAACTCGACCTTGCTTCTTTGCAATTTACTTGGGAACAAGTTTTAGGACGCATTACGGTAGGAACATAGTAGATAATCAAGGCTTCAGATTGAGACTAGAGACACAGCAACAGCTACACCCGTACCAAGAGGGCCATGTTATGGATAACGATTCAAGAATACGTATAATAGGCTTACATTATTCTATGAAACTATAAATGCTGAAAGACATCGAACTCTTATTTTTGAACAATTTTTAGCACAATTACATTAGAATGAGATGCAAGATGCGACAACCACACATATTGCAAGTGCAACAATTCACTTTTTAAAAGAATTTTATAATAATCGATTGATTAGTCAACGGTTGTGGCAAACCGGTCAACGGATCTAACTCCTTTAGATTATTTTCTGTTTGGAATCTGAACAGTATTTTTAAAATAGCATTTCACAACATCGAAGAATTAAAAGCGGCAATTATTCAAGAAATTAACAATATAATAGAATAACAGCTGCGAAATGTGTACGAAAATATGCACAGGAGAGTAAATGTGTGCACAGATAGTGAAGGACATCATTTTGAACATAATATGTAATGTTTTATTCCGAATATGGCAATATGGCATATAGATTTAAATCTTGTACAATGATAGCTCTTAACGCTACGAATTGGCTCGGTTATGATGTGTTGAAGCATCAAGAGTTCGCAACAGCTACGGATGCGAGCATAGTCATCTGTGAAAAGCTTAACTGATTTTGATTTGCATCATTGCAATGAAGTTGAATATGCTGTAGATGAGTATGAAATGTGCGGGGTCGAAACCATAACATAACAAACCAGTCTCACTTGCAACTAGCTATAGCTTTATTGAGCCTTTAGGCCAAGCCAAGCGTTATTCGCGTAAAGACAAAAAGCAGATTCAAATACCCATTCCTAAACTTGTGCAAGAATATAATACTCATATGGGAGGGGTAGACATGCTAGATTAACAAGTATCACTCTACAGAACCAGGGTTCGATCCAAATAATGGTGGTGGCCTTTATTTATACAAAGGTTAAACATATAAACTGTGAACATTTGAAAACTTTACGAGACTGTCAATCCCGACGAAAAAGTTGCACTTTTGGACAGGCGTAGGAAAATTGTGGTGACTTACCTTTCCAAAACAATGCATTCAGCGCCAAAAAAGCCAGGTCAACAAAAACTCATGCTTCTAGGAGGACGAGTAAGCGTAGATGTTAGATTTGGCCACTTGGTTGTTCCAGTAAAAATACAACGAAGATTGTGTGGGAAGAAAATTACAAGAATTTGTTGTGTGATGGTACCACTACATGATTTATGTTTTGCACCTGTTTACACCAAATAACCTGTTTTTTTTTATATATTTAAAGTTTTTTAACCGCACGGTGAGGGCAATTCTCATTTATTTACTTTTCCCGCCATTATTTCTAAAATGTTGCACTTGACGACAAATGCGTTCATCTAATCCCCCCCACAATTATAAAGGTCAAGGAGATATACGTGGAATTGTACTGAGCCAGAGTTTGAACGATTTTAGGGAGTGCATGTTGAAAAGGGAGCGATTAGCTCACCCGCGAGTAAAGAAGTTATCCATCCACCTCACCGTGCGCCTGTGTTCCCAGTCTCGAATTCCTTTGTATTCACGAGGGCTACTCCCTCCTTCCTCCACCAAAAAAACATACCGGCCATCTACTTACTGCCAGTAGCAGTGCGAAGGGAGCAGTTAAGTGTTAGACTCCAAAGACGACACAATTCAGCAAGTTATGTTTACTTGTAGTGTTAAAAATGGCTTCAAACGTACGTTTTATTTATAATGAAGTACTGGATAACGATGTAGGGAAGGTGACAACGGTGTAGGAAAAAGGTTTGAAAACGTTTATCGAGTCAAGTAAAGAAGAGGAAGGATGGTGAACACGTTCAGCTAAGTAAAAAATCTACTGTTGAGGTTCATGAGCGGTGTCGTAAAAATTACAATAATGAAAGAATGATTGCCGCTCATTTGAAGAAGGTGGCACAGGTAGGGAGCAAGTCAGAAGACGTTCCACTGAAGCATTTTTCAGTTTCAAAACGCATTGTTTTATGTGTGGTCTCGTCATAACACCTGAGTTTATAGAACAACAAAGAACAAAGTAAACCAATCGCAATACTGTGTATCAAATTCGAGTTTTGAAAGGATTGGAAGGAAACTGTAATAAAAAGAGCAGAAAAACGTGGTGATGAGTATGGACAAACCATAATCAAACGTATTTTACCTGTCTCAGACTTGGTGGCCTCTGATTGTTAGTATCATGGTATATGCATGAGAATTGTACAATCGACCAAAAACTCAAGAGAAAAGAAAAAGCGGCCCAATCACCAATGAAGCAGCAATGGAAGATGTCTACACTTATCTTGAGAATAGTGCTTCAAAAACACAGGGTATAAAATTTTAAATGGTGCTTAGTACCAGCAACCGTTAAAAAATGAACAGGAAATGTTAAGACATTTGATCAACCCTTCTACGTCAAGGCACGAGACCTTCTTGCTAGCCGTCCCAATGATCCTGCTCTGTTAAATGTTGTTATAAGGTTAGGTAGATTTCACTTACTGATGTCCTTCATGGGGGCAGTTGGTTACATTATGCAAAATAACCTAAGATTGACTGAACTACAAGGCTAGAATAGTAGGCACTATAGTTCTGTAAAATCGGGATATAATTAAGTACCACTCAGACCGCCAGGTGACAATAGTGCCGCTATGACACCATCAGATTTTTATTAACATGATGCTGCATAATATTCAGTGTGCCTCTGGCTTTATTAGAGGTTGTTCAGTACAGTCAGTAAATCAGGGGACCGTTATAAAGTGATTGAGAAAAGCCACGATAATTTTTATGGCCTTAAAGATCTTACGGAACGAACTGCCGTAAATTTCAGTAAAAACGCCATTGGAAAGATAGTAAAATTTCATGATATTGCTGTAATTAGAGTTAAAGCATATGCATTACTTTTTCTATAAAAATTCCTAGGAAGATGACCAGTACGCTTGAATTAACGTCAAGGAATGCAAGACTAGAAAAACGTTGGTAAGTACCCTTTCAAAATAAAATTAAATTAAAAAAGCCTATAATAAGGACTTAATTCCCATTTCAAAGGCATGATAGGATGGCTTACAGAGTTTATTAAACAACAAGACAATTTCACAATGCCATTCTAATTTTTACAATAGTTTAAAGTATGAATAATACTAGAGAAGTATTTTATACGGAAAATATTTATTATTTTGTTTTGTTTGTGATTTTAGTTTGTGTTCCTACAAGATAAATACAATTTTCAAGTTCATATCTGCTGATTTTATTCTTCTAACCAGAATAACCATTATTAGTAGATCTCTCTATTTTGAAACGTTTCTTGTAGCAAGGCTGGCATATCTCAAAATAAGGGGTTTATTTTGTACATAAAGAGGGAAATTTTTTAAATCTGTATCAAGATAAGGTTCTTGACGAAGAAGCAATCAATTTACCATATTATCACTTTTAATATTTTTAATTGCGGCCACAGTAAAAAAATAATGAACATACAACGCTGTTTTTTTTTTTATCCATAACAACATAACCTCAGTAATTATTTTGTGGTGTTTGCCAGAGGAAAGTCATATATCATTCTTTTATCTATGACAACTGTTTCTGCGTTTACATCTTGTGGCATTTATTGGCGATCAGTTTCAACCTTTCAAATCAACAACCATGAATGAATTAAAAAGAGGGAAAAACTAACTTGAAGCAAATAACAATTATTATTATCAATTATTTAGAAACGAATAGGATATTGATTTCAGGTAAAACTCTTCCAAACTTAATGGAAGTTAGGGGAATATGGGGTACATTCGCCTTTCTTGCAAAATACGCTAATTTTTTAATGTTCATGAAGAGGCACACCAACCTTTCATTATGTAAACTAAGAGCAATGTTCAAAAAATAATTCCAAGCCAGTTAGTGAGATAACCCATAGAAGAAGAGTGTTTTGTAACGACTGCAACTTATCATTTTAGAGATCGAAGAAGGACTCTGCACAAGATACAAAAAGAGTTATTAGAAGATGATTACAGGCAACATGTTAAGCAGAAAGAAGAACGCCTTCAGGTCAAAGCAACTGATAAAACCAAATGTCAAAAAGGTCAATCATTTATGTGCTGCACATTTGATTTGCAATCCGCTTTGCAGATACCATCAAGTGATGTCAGCTCTGTTGAGCCGAAACGAGTAAGCCCGAAGTGTCACTTGTTAATAAACAATAATACCCTCTTAAAAGTTTTGAGGTATAGTAAACGAATGGCACATTTATTTACTTTTTGAACCTACATTAGGGCCAACTGACCAACTCTGTTCCCACATTCAGCTGACTGACTAACATAACCTTTATTTATATGCAATATAGAATTTGTATAAAGATTTTCAGCCTTAGTAAATTCATTTCATTACTCGGTAGGTACGACAACTTTGATAGTGTACCTCAGATTCCTGTTCTAAGTTTCGCTTGACTGACCGCAGTATGTGTACAAAACTACTGTTATCAACTGTCATTAGGTTTTGTAAGTATTTTAATAACTACCGGCCTATTTCTTTATATATTTTTTCATATTGATTTGATATGAATATACCCATATAATTTTTAGGGAAATGATGCTGTTCGTGAATAAAACAATGAATCAACCCAAGATCCTCCTTTAATCTTTGAAAAAAATCCCAGTATAATCATATCTCCCACACCCTCTACTACATCAGCTACCATATCAATGGCAAGTGAACAAAATCATCTTCTTTCTGATCAAAATGATGTTCCTTTTGATGGTAATGAGAATAAAAAACGAAAATTGGTTACAAAAATTGAGCTTCACGGTAAAACCAAAGCAGGAAACGTTATAAAGACAACCAACGAAAAATTATTAAGGTCTGGTTATACATTACAAGCTTAAATCGTGGCTTTTACACTGGACGGTACTTGAGCCTGCCCATTCACAATGCATTGATATCACAAAGTGAAAATTTTGACGTAATTTTAACAACAATGCATTTTAAATTGGCAGGTTCAAGTACCAGTCGAGTTTAACTGAGCCACGATCAATGATAAAGTACTTTATTTTCTTAGGAGTGCCGAAGATCAGGCGATCATGTAAACATGGTCTCTGTTGTAATATAATAACTTACGAAATGAGTCTTTTAGCACGAGACGTGAAAATTGTCCAATGAGGCGATCCATTCATAAGTGGCATGACTTAGTTCTTGCTAAGGAGTATTAAAAGATTGTCCTAATAAATTAAAATACTGTACTCCAATATTATCGATGGTATTTTGCAATTGTACACCATAATAGCGACTACTTTGTAAAATATGTCATTTAAAAGATTGTTTAAAATTACTACAAAACTATCTATATAAAAATGTAAATTTTAACTTTACCAAATGTGAACACAGTGAAATTGTGATAAAAAATATAATTGATTATTTTGTATTTAGAAAAGATACTAGGAGAATAGTCGACGATAACATTTTTCTACGGGCAAGGCAATTCAATTGTAAAAGAAGGAAAAATAGATGAAGGATTAGCAATAATTATTATTTATGGTTTTATTGCCCTTTGTTAGCTTCAAAAAAAAAAAAATGTAAATTGATTTTAACAGTTGACAAATACAATTGTCATAATTAATAATTTTTAACGTGGTGGAGGCCAATAGACGATATTAAATTTTGATAAAATTATTTGCATCTAAATAATTTGTATTTGCAGTGGACGGAAATTTTGAAACAAATTTATTATCCTGTCAAATAGTAAAAATCATGTTAAAAATAATTAATTGTATGATAATTTAATTGTAAGAAATAAAATAGAAATGTAATTTCAGTGTCTTAATGTATCAATTTTAGTTTGCCAACAAGACTATAATGGGTGGCAATATCCGCGTTTATTTATTTTCCATTATAGAGTACTATCTTATTTTTTGTGTGACCTGTGGTTCACACTGTCAAACAATTTCCTACTCGTTAGCGGTTAAGCATTTTTTGACCGACCAATAGCCGAGAGTATTCAAATTTACTTTCATTTCGACTGAACACCATCTTTTTGTTCCGTTGCTTCATTCCAAATTCCAGTACATGTATTCGAAAACCAGTCCAGCTCTAGTACAATGCATAAGAAGAGAGGATGCAAACTTTGTTCGCAAGGAAGCGAAAAGTTACGCAGTAAAACTCGTTTCGTTTGCGCTAAATGTTCGGACCCTGTGTACCAACAACACTCCAAAGTGGATTGTATTTGCTTCACTTGCATGAATTAGAATGAATAAGACAATTAGTATAGCATTTCACAGCAAAATTCCATTTATAAAAAAAATATATGTATATATTGATCAAAATAAAGCGTAAAAATTAAAGAAAAAAATTATTTACCATAAAATTAAAAAATCTATTTATAAGAATACTTTATTTCAAAATATATTTACATACAAAATAAAAAATATAGTTTATGCTATCAACGAAAATCCAACTATTGTGTGTATTGTTAAAACCTAACCACTTAACATAAACTTTATTCTTCTTTCGCGTTAGAGTCGTACGAATGCTGACCAATTAACAGAATGTACAAATTAGAAACTTCTACTGGACTAATGATCGTAGACAAGAGGTAGTTTACGCGTAACAGAAATCAAGGTTTACCTTTTAATAGACCACGGGACCGTAATACAGGAGCGATATCACGTGAGGATAAGACATATAAGTAATTTAAACCCTTCTCAAAAAAAAATCCATCTTCCACAAATTCATTTTAATAGTATAGATTCACCAAGATATATTCAAATTGCAATTAATGTCACCGGTGACGTCATCACAGTATAAAGAGAACAGTAAGGACAGCAGGATATTTCCGTCAAGAAAATTTTCCAGTTCATTCATTTGTAATGGTGGTAGGAGTGGCTTAAAATACGTTACGCTAGCGCAGTTGCGTTTCAAAGTCACTAAAAGCAAAGGTTCAGAAATAACAGGCGCGTCCCTTGGTATACAAGTTGTATGCCTCCGTACAGGGATGTATTCGAAATATTCTATATTTTTATTTGGAAGTTCCGATGCGTACAACTGTATTTCTATATAACACTGAAAAGTAATAATACATAGGAAATTAGTAAATAATCTACACAATCGCTTCGAAGATGATACGCTCTTGTGCCTAAGTGAACTTAGCGTTATTCCGAAATGACGATATAAAGAATTAAGTAAATATTTGTTACAACTGAATAGTTTTGAAAATATGGAGTTTAGAATTACCATTGCTATCATTACAGGCTTTAAGTACAACCAACACAAACACAGCGGACGGGAATTAGTACACGACAATGAGCGTGAATTTGAACTCATAGAACTAAAAATATGGCATGTAGATTTTCTGAAAGTATAGTTAACTCGACTCAGGCTCTAGAGAAGTAGTAATAATAAAAATGATAATAAAGTAAATAATTCTGATGAGGTTGTAATGATTCCAGATGCCAGGATAGATATAGAACGAGCAACAGTAGAAAACATTATCGTCAAAAGAGGGGCCGGATGAGGCGATAATGACCAAGGATACTCTCGTGGAAAGGCATATTTAGAAAAATTAGCAAGATCAATCCTAGCAAACGTAAGGGCATGGTTTACAGATATAGGAATATTTTTCAGCGGAGTCATGGGAATTTATATAATAGCGAAATACTTCAAATATATCATAGGCGTACTCCTTAACATCTTTTACTTATATAAACTAGTTGGATTTAGCTTTACATTATTAACTAGTCTGTGGAGTACTTTAACGATGTGCATAGTACTAAGAGCAATCGACCCTCGTTTAAGTCAAGTCGGAGAAGAGTCTATTTCAGTTCAAGCAAATGTTTCCCCTGAGGATAATAAATTGAAGAGTGGAAATACGGAAGAGGGTAAGTACTAATTTTTTGAAAATCGGGTTATTGTCGTAGAAAGGTTACAAGTGACATACGGTGTAAACTGTTAAAGGATATAAGTGGTAGTTATAATTTTTATGTTGTATACGACCATCCAAAGATGGCATTGCCAGTAGATGCCTAAGCAATTTCACTAGAAAATAAGTGCCAACTCAGTACTCAGTTGCAATTATTTGGTGTATACAGTCGCGATTTATCGTTACATTTTATGGTTAAAATCTCGTATAAAATGAATGAACACAGTTCTAAAAGGCGAAGAAATGTGAATGGATCATTTAGAGAACAACAGAAGCTCAAGGGTGCCGGAAAGGCATATGAAACATATAAAGGAAAAAAGGTACCAGCAATTTTTAAAGAAATGCACTGGAAAATTCAAATTTATTGTGGTAAATCCGGTGATTCTGGTACTGGCTTGGCAGAAAATGTAATGTTTATGCGATGATTTTTTAGATGAAGGTCGCATATTGTACACTGATAGTTTCTATGCTAGTATTCCTTTAACCAAAAAATTACAATTGAAAAAAAAATATATTTAGTCGGTACAACACGAAAAAATAAGGAAATATTTACCAAAAGAAGTACTAAGTCGCAAGTTGACCATCAATGAAATTTGTGGACTAGAATCTAACGAGGGAATAGTGATGGTAACTCATATGGCTACTAAAAACGGTGACAAATATTGCCAGAAATTCTTGCCAGGCTAAAACCTATTGTCGTGTTAGATTACATTAATGGCAAAATTGGAATCGATAAATCAAATCAAAACTCCTTCGCCTGGCCCATAAGACCCTTTGAAGACGTAGTCAGCCCTTCGACCTGGACAGCGCCTATAAGGACCTCGTTCTGGCACACGGTCGTGTTTCCATGGATTTCCTGAAGCTCTGGCCAGAGTGCTATTCCATATTGATGCTCCCCTAGGACCACTGCCCCCGCCACACACCCCCAGACGCCCTCACCACCCATGGCCGCCCTCTCGACGTGCAGCCCCAACCGTTTGCGGTTTATCTGCCCCGTCGGTTTTTTCTTTTCTTCAGTTCTAGCTCCTGCTAAACCGACCGGCCCTTTCGGCCAAGAATGGCCTCTCTCTACACCAGAGGCGTTACTGTTGTCGATCCGAGCTTCGAGTCCAAGGATGAGCTCTCCAGCCCTGACTGCGGCAAGAACTTCAACTCCAGAAATGGTCTCGCTCAACACCAGAGACGCAGAGACGCTATTGCCGCCCTGACGCTTCAAACACCTGCCCCGACTGTCAGCGGCCTTTCGTCACCTTCGCCGGCCTCCAGCAACATCGAAGGAAGGCTCATCCTGCCGACTACCAAGAGCAATTGGAAGCCTCCGACAAGAGGAAGATCGAGCGCTTCTCGCAGCTCAAGACCCTCCACGTCGCTCCATCAATAGGTCTACGCTAGTTGGACATAATGATGGGCTCTGAAACTTTTCTGAAAACTTTTGGTAATTTAGGATCGGAAACGTACACAATTGAGGAATTATTTTTGACTATGGAATCGTTTATTTGCCATTTATATGGTTTAAGAAAATTAGCTGATGTTAATCGAGCTAGAATTGAAATTTTTAATAAAACATACAAAGTCACTGATCCTACACAATCTTGTTCATTAAATGTCCGTAATTACGATGCTTGTAACCTACCACCATGTCAATCAGAGCTACGACAGCATTTGTTACGAACAAAATATATCGCATGTCTGTGGAGAAATGCACACTATGTTGTTAGTGAAATGTCACCAACAGACTTCGGGTGGAAAAATGTTGAAGGGAAATTAGAGATGGTTTGGTTTACTGGGAACAGCTACCAGAAGCGTACGAAGATATTGTTGTTACACCTGAGATTTTAGGAAATACTCCGGATTCTAGTATGTCTTTAATGCTGTGATAATATCATAAAATAAATAAAATATTGTTACGATCGTAACTATTTGTTGTTACAGATATGCAAGATGTCGATGAAAATGATCAATCCGATTTAAACTTCCAGTACGATGATTCAACGGACGACGAAGATTGAATATAAAAATATATATTTTTATAACACATATTTCCCCTGTTTAGTGTTCCTATTTTTAATACATGAAAAAATTAATAAAAAAATTAAAATATTTTTTTTTATTTTTAACTGTCAGATTAACACAAAATCACAATGTCACAATGTCACAAAATCATCAGATTAAGAGTTAACACCACTAGTATATCGAGCTGAACCACCTGTATAAAATTCTGACGCGCACAAGTATTTCGATGTCATGATTTTTTTTTGCATTTTCAAATTTCGATATAAACTTTTGGTCAAGTCAAAATCGTCAGTCTTTATAATAGGATACTTTTTATAGTTAATTTAACTCCTCTTTTGAATTTCTGACGAATCCGAGAAAAAAATGTTTTCCCCAATTTCTACCTCGTAATACAGCTACCTGCAACTAGCGATTCGTCAGACTAATATCTCTCTGTAAACAGGAGTTCGTAGACCGTACACGCTACCGAACACTGACGGGCTTGAAGATTTTTTTGTAACTATTTTTTTTTACATTTTTAAAAATTTATACACGCTTCCCCCACCACTAAACAGGTATACATCACATAAACTTTTGTTTTAGCATATAATCTTCGCGATCCAATAGGTCTTCAAAGTTCTGGAGTAAAGACGCATTTGGCCCTCTGGGCTCCCCTACTACAAGAGACCCCCAGAACTTCTATTTCAAATTTAAATGACAAGGACGACAATGAGGTAAAATTTAAGGTACATTAGTTTTTTATATAACAATTTTATTAACTGATAACGTACAATAGGTTATTATAAATAAATCACTGTATGAATTTATTTTACTATGGGATTTTTCCCTCGTTCACAAAATAATTCATGAATTCTTCTACTATGTGTTTGGCTCTTTGGGAATATCACCTACATGATTTTTTTTTTGCAAAGGATGGAGATCATTGAACCCATCGTTGTCAAACCTGGAGTAGTCGTGCCTATTTCTATATTTTCTTGATCAAAACATTCTGCAGAAGCATAATAACCAGGCAATTCTGCTATTAAGTAATTATGCAAAGCACAGCTTGCCATTACAACAGATTCAATATTTTTTGGCGAAAGGTTTATTGCTGTTTTAAATACTCTAAATCTTGCTGCTAGTATTCCAAACGCATTCTCTACTACGCGACGGGCCCTTGAAATCCGGTAATTGTAAATTCTTTTCATTATATAATTCTACTACGTCTCTTTGCCTAAAAGGTTTCATCATATCTTTTGTTAGAGCAAACGCATCGTCAGCAACAAATACGTATGGAAGTAAGAACTGTGATTTAATATTTCTTCTAGAGGAATATTTAATGAATTATTTGCAAGTTTTTCATAAAGCTTTGTATTTAAAAGAACGTCTCCGTCGGATACCTTTCCATTTGTACCAAAATCACATAAAATGAATCTGTACTTTGCATCTGCTATTGCCATTAGTACCATGCTAAATCTTTTTTTGTAGTTATAAAACAAAGAACTAGTGTTTTTGGGAGTCACTATTTCACCATGCTTTCCATCAATGGCTCAGATACAGTTAGGGAAGTTCCATCTGTTTTGAAAGTCTTTTGCCATTATTTTCCATTCATCTTGTGTTTGAGGAAACTGAAATAAAAAAATGTATTTATGTTTTTCTTGTCTATAATTATTTATTTATGGCATTGTTGATTATTTTTCCTTTTTANTTGGTTCCTAGAATTGCAAGCCGATAGGTAAGTTTTTAAGTTATAAACTAATAAAATATTTAAAAAGAAGACAGTTCTACTAGTATACAAATATTTTGTTCTATTTCAATATTCTAAGCTATACCTACAGCTTTTTTTTTAAACTAACCAAAAAAAATGAATATCATATAATACGAATCTTATTAGAAAAATATATCATTAACATATAATTTTTATGAATCATAAATTAAATTAGCTTGCTCTATAACATAGTTTGATAAATATATATACTGTTTTGATATACAGGATGAGCAAAAAAAATTAAATTGTCAAAAAATAGAAAAATTAAATTTCAGTAACGAAAAGAAGTTTTTCTAGCTATTTCTAAAATTAAATCTATGAAAAAAACCAAAAATCTTTTTTTTTATTAACTAGCTGGATTAAAAAGTCGATACGTAAATCAACATCAGAGAAAGAGAGAACATCAAACCAGTACCAAAGTGTGAGCAGATGGCTAGCATTTCCATTACTCGAGGACAGTAAAGTAAATTACTTTTTTATCATACGATCAATGTTCTCAAAATATTATCTTTACAAAGTTCAAAAATCTAGTTAAGTTCAAATGTTCAAAAATATAATATTATAAAACCAGAACAACAAGGAAACCATAAAATAACATATTTTTTAAAAGGGAATTTAAGCTATATAAAAATGATGTTTGATATTAAAGGAAAAAGCTAATGTTCAGTAGAGTTATATAGAAATAATTAAAGTCTTTCTTATTATAGATTCATGAGTTATAAATTTTTTAAACACCCTGTATATCAAACTGACTCAGTTTTTCTATCAGTACTCCGTAAATAAACTTTATTATTTGCTGGTCAAGCCTATCTAATTGAAATTGTATTTTATAAAACCAATAGATAAATTACATTTTAATAGTACTAAGATACGTAAGAATGTATAATCAAAAATGTTTTTTTTTATTAAACAGCCGGTTTGCAAAAATCTCTACGTAAATCGACATCAGCGTAAGGGCGAGAAAACATCAAACCAATACCAAAGAGTGAGATGGCTAGAATTTTTCATTACATGAGGACAGTAAAGTAAGTTATTTTTTTATCATTCAATTAATTTTCATAAAAATTTTTCTTAAAAGTTCAAAATAGGTATATTATTATATATATTTTCTAGAAATCTACCCAGAAACCACTTTATTGATGTAAAATGGGACAGGATACTACAAAGAAATGGCTTTTACGATTTTTTTGGGTAAGTTGCTAGATTTTTCTGCATTGCAGGGCGTGTCGTTTGTACCGATTCAATACACAGTTAAATATGCTGGCTTGATAACAGGTACCCGTGTCGTGTAGGGGTCTATCTTAAACGATTACCTAAGGGTAATCATTGGATTTTTCCTAGCCAACGCAAAAAGGTTCCAGCCCAACGCGAAAAACTTAAATCCGTACGCGGTCGCGAATAGGCCTTCGGGCTATCGAAAACGTTCAGATGGCTGTCTTGTTAGTTATTTTTTCTTAAGTATTGAGCCTTTCATATTTATTTGTTCTCTATTGATGTAATTGAAGATAACAATTGAAAGTTTCAGAAGCTATTAAAATTAGAGTTGAATCATAATTTTTAGGCATTCTAAGAATATCGATAAATTATGCATATCAATGAAAAGGCGATAAAAATTTCTCAATTACAGAGCAGTAAAATTAAAGAAGACAAATAGGCAAACTCTGTTGTTTAGTATGATCCTCGTATATGATATTTAATGTTNTACGCCGGCACCCCGCTGACCGCAGCCGACGTCCAGCATCGCATACCTACCTAATACATCGCATCTCTAGTACATAAGCGTTGTGGTCTAGTGGGTTGTGTGCTTGCCTCGCAATCCGAAGGACCTGGGCTCGATCCTCACAGCCGGCATAGGTTTTTTTTTAAATTATTAATTCTTCGCCAACAATGACGTCATCCACTGACTAAGTTTCCCAGGCGGCGTGGAGGCGGCAGGAGCTTAGGCAGGAGGCGGCTTGATTTTGAATTTCGCGCCATAATCTGATTGGTTCGGAATACTGCAATCTGATTGGTCGATCTAAACGGGGGGCGGACCCAAAAGGAGGAGTGGAGGGGGTCAAAAATTTGCAAAATGAACCTCCATAAGAAAATACATGGGATTTTGTCACAGGACTCACATAGTATATCTACTTAGATAAAGTATTCTTCTTTGAAACGCGGTTTTTCACTATACACATTACTTCGTTAACGTTTCGAAAACTATTCTAGCTATTCTAACTATTTCAGAATTATCTGGTGTGGCTAATACCCAACGGGAACGATCCACAATCTTCACCAGCAACCCATCGCAATGAAAAATACGGCGAAGGAACATCAAACAGACAGAGACCTGCGAAGAAGCCAAAAACATTAACTGACGAAGTACTCATGACCGTTAATGAACATTTTAAAAGTCCCAAAATTGGAGAAGAGCGCTTTGATTTTTACTCGAAAAATATAAGTATGAAACTACGACAGCTACCAAAAGAACAGAGATTCATTGCAGAAAAAAATATCAACGATACATTATTTTTAGTATAAACGGGAAGTTTAACTCTATCTCACTCTGTAAAAGGTTCTGAAGTTATGACTACTACTTATGCGACTCAACCAAGTACATCAAGACACGCTCAATATCAAGACCAAGCCATCAACATACTACCCTGACTACCCACACACAGTTACGCATCAGTTTCAGTCTTCGCGGCCTTCCTCACAACACTCTGCTAGTTCCTACTTAAGTAATTTTAGTACTGATGACTAAAAATTAAGACATTAACTGTTAAGTAATAAATGTAACTTTATTAGTAAAATAAACTTGTCAGTATGTAATAGCTTGACTTACTTACCTTTACATATTGTTTCCTTAAACATTTGTACAGTGCATTACACGTTTCAGGGACAATATAACTAAGGGTTTGTGGTGATATAATAGTAGAAAACTTCAAACATTCATATGATCCTTAAAAGCCACTTCTTACACCATACACTGCGAGGTTTACGGTTTTTCTTTTTTAAACACAAGGTTAATCCTAAAACCGCTAGTGCATCCTCTTCGTTCGCCATATTTCTCTGTACTGACGATCGACGCAATTTATCGTGTCGTGTAGAGACCTCATCCTAATTCGATTTAACTGCACACGTTACAATCGTTACGATTTAAATCGTGAAAATCTAAATATCAAATCTTTAATTCACATTTATTTTACAGAAAAAATGGATTCAGTAAAGCGAAAACAGGTTACTCAAAATATCAAACGGTTTCCAAGATATCGGAGTCGGAACTCTAGAAGTTCAAACATTAATACTCGGTATATATCACTAGAGCTTAACATTAGAAAAATTTACGATATGTGCATACATTGAACAATGCAAGGAAAAAAATTTAATGTCTGTTAAGCAGTCTTATACCAGACACGCTTTTAATACAGAATTTAATTGAAGATTCTACGGCTCTAACTCTGCACCAAAATGCAGAAAAAATTAAGAATGAAAAAATAATACAGTTGATTCATCACAGAAAAGCTGAAAAGGCACTATCTTCAAAGCAAACTGACTATGGTCTACATAAAAAACTTTTAACGTCCTTGTAATCATAACAACTGCATGTCTAAAATTAAGCGATATTAAAAATGCCAGAAAAAATTTTTTTGAAGAATCAGACAAGAGCATACAGGATCAAAAGCTGTGTCATCTTATATCAGTGTGCGAACCAAAACGAAAGCGTCCGAGAGATGGAATTGCAGAAAAAAAAGAAAAGCTCAATGTATATATTACTTTTTTCGGATTTATACACGGTCTAGATGTTCGAAAGTCCCGGTCTGTAGAAAATTTTTGACTTCGGCCTTAAGTGTTTCTAAAAATAGAATTAATATTATACTTAAAAATCTTCAAAGAGGTGATACCACTATAGAAAGACGAGGGGGGAAACAGATACAAAATGCGAAATAAAGATAAGAAAGAAAGCACTAGAGCGTTTCTAAAAATCTTCCTGCTGTAGAAAGTCATTACAATCGTCAAAAATCGAACAGGGTATACGTTTCCTGCGAGTTAAAAATGTAACAAAATTATGGAGGATTTTCAACTCAAAAAAATCCTGAAACGAAGGTCTCGAATTCTATGTTTAAGTGAGTATTTTATTTAGAATTCAATATTGGATTTTCTTCGCCAGCTACTGATGTATGTGGCACGTGCATAAATTTAAAAAATGCTATAAAATTTAACAATGCAAACAAGATTAAACTAATGACGGACCTGAGAATTCATAAATTACGTGCCAGCGCATATTATAAATTATTAAAAGTTCCGAACAGCATAACCTTTTGTTTCGACTTAAACAGGTACATCCCCTACCTAAGACACTTATTCAAGATGCATTTTACCTAAGGCAGATTAGGTTTTATACCTTCTGTTGCGTAGACGTTCACTCAAAGAAACCTGTTTTCTATACATGGACGGAAAATCAGTCCAGTCGTGGTTCAAAAGAAATCGGATTTGTTCTATGCCATCTTCGTTCCTTCAAGTTAGAAAACGAACAATGTATTAGATTATTTTGCGACGGCTATGCAAGCCAAAACAAAAATTCACATATATTATTTGTTTTGGCTTACTGGCTTTGAACCGATAATGTTTCGGAAATAATAATACATTTTCCAGTTAAGAGGCCATAGTCACTTAACAGCTGATAGGGTGTTTGATCGTGCCGAAAAGATTTTAAAAAAGCAGACTACTATTCTTACAGATGAAGAATATAACCAACTTTACTCTGAAATAGGAGATGTAAAAGAAATAGGAAAGAACTGGCAGTTATACGACATCAAAAGTCTCCAGGAGGCTTATAAAAAAATTGAAGGAATTAACGAATTAAAAAAAATTTCTTTGAAGAAATTTATTTTAAGCAATGGAGAAAAAAATATCAGATACAGAGGGTCTTCACTTTTTCGATTTGAGGCACCAAATGAGACATATTGTTCTATGATTTTCTATAGAAAAAAAAAACAAAACGTTAGAACTCTCTTAGAAAAACATTTTAATCAGGATGGGGTTGAATGGCAAAATTTGTCCGAGATATCATTTTGGAATTTTGGAAAATGAGGAAGAAGTGGAAATTGAAAATGAATAGGAAGTAGCCGAAGAAATGAACTGTGACTGCTTAGAAGACGACCATCAGTTACATATTTAAAATTTGAATAAATTTTGATTTTTTTGCATAAATCTGTTTAGTGGTATTTTTACATTCAAACAAAACAGGACATATCCATCACGCATTCAAACAAAACAAGACATCCAAGTGATCTTCATACAAAACAGTACATGTCCAAAAACTTTTTTGTATAACTTTGGAAAAAATTACTACAGATAAATCTGAAAAGGACTGTGGACTGCATGAATAACTAATATTCCGTTTCTGCAATTATTCAAATTTAATATCAAGTGGTTTTTGGAATACTAGGTTTTTTCGTTTTACTCAAAACTGTTTTATATGGATGGACGTGTCTCGTTTTGAATAAACACTCCTCAATTGAATTATTCGAAAGAGGTCATTCAGTCTCCTCTGCTTATCATACCTACTGCAGTATGAAAATGGAAGAGCTAAAAGACATTATGAAGATTTTGTTTTTGACAGATATTACTTTCCAAAAAAAATGATGTGTCCACCTTATGGAAAGCAAATTTTAAAAAACACTATGGCGATTATACAGGTCCCAATATGTTACTTAAGCTTGAGGAGTTGCTAAAACATCATGAAAAGAATAATTCAGTTGGTGTCAAACTATCCGTTAAAAATGGAGAATATGCAATTGCACTTTGTACACCAATAATGCAAAGAACACTTGAATGTTGTGAAATAATGTTTGTTGATGCAACTGGCAATTGCGACAACCAAAATCACAAAATGTATTTTTTTATAACACAATCTGCAGCTGGAGGTTTACCAATAGGTTGTATTATAAGCAGTAGCCACAAATAAGATATTTTTGAATTGGGTGTTGAAGGCATTTTTGAAATCTTAAAAATTAAAATAAATCCTAGTGTCATTCTCACTGATGATGATTTGGCGAAAAGAAATGTATTACATAAATATTTGCCAAACTCAAACTTGTTCCATGTACTAAAAACATGTTCGCGTTGGCTAATAATAGCAAAAAATTCTGTACCAAAAAAAATATTGAGAAGATGGAATTTAATGTCCAGAGTGAAAAAAAAAATATTAAAATAATTTACAAAGTGGATATGATACGATGTAAATGTACGTGCCCTCTAGGATTTAATGGCAAATATTGCAAGCATCAAGCTTTAGTGGTTAGAAATTATAATATTTTAACGGTTATAAATAACCTCCCCACAAACGCTAAACTAAAGTTGTACGAAATTGCAACCGGGAAAAATGCACCCGAAAAAATATTTCTTCCGCTACAAGATCATCAAGAAGTAACAGAACCTATCTTGGAGCGCACTTTACCAACATCAACTAGTACGCTATACGAAAGTGAAATATCTTCAAGAAATGAAATACAGCAGCTTAATAAAGAAGTGAAAGTGAAATTGCATAATTAAAAGCGAAGTGGTTAACATATTCTAATGATATTGTCACTAAACTTGAACAAGATCCCCAACAATTTTATCCTACTTCTACTATTCTTCTACTATTCTATCCTAGTCATACTTACACAATGTAGATAAATATGCACACACCACTACCTCATTAGTCAGTGGAATGTATACTGCTTTCAAATATAAAGGCGTTTCTTCAAAAAATAAGACTTCTACCACAGCTACTCTCGTAAAGGAAAACGCATTCTTATTCAGCTGTACTGACAGCAAGGAGAAAAATGGGAGGAAAAAATATATTCTCTGGAAGGAGATCTCTTGGCAACAGTAGGAAAAAAAAGGCAACACACATTAAAAATTTGCATAGAAAAAAACGTGGGGCTTGGAGGTAATAAGTCCAGAAAATAATGATAATCGCTTATATTTGTGGTTAGTAATGTTAATAAATCAGTCAATATTTTCTTTATAAAAATCGATATTCACAAAACGTTTATAATTTGTAGTTGGTAATGTAGTAACAGTATGATAATAAATCAGTTTTTTTTTAATGAAAATCAATGTTTTCCTTTTATTCTACGAACACAAAACAATTTTGTTAAGATCAATACAGGGTGTTAAAAAAAGAGTGTAAAATATTTAAGGAGGTAATAGTATGAACCTAAAAAAGCAGAAAAGTCTCAATAAACATGGATCCGCAAAGTAACGGGAATGTTTTATGTTTTTTAGCCCATTTTTTTATTTTGCAAAAACGTTGTGAATTTTCTTAGTTGGTTGATGTTTAGTGAAATAAACAGTACGTTTGACAGTTGTTTCAGTGCACAAGTTTTCTTTCGCTATGGCTGGTTACTCTAACGCAGAATTAACAGACTTGCATTTCATGTATGGTCGTGCTAATGGGAACGCCACAGCAGCGCGACGTCTTTATGTTGACGCTTATCCAAATCGCTAGATTCCTTCACAATGCATGTTTGGAAGAATTCACCAAAGATTGCGTGATACCGGTTCCTTGAGCAAACAGTGCCATTTATCCGGAAGACCAAGGTCGGTATCCACTCCTAGAGCAGAAGAAATTCTAGCACTGGTAGAGCAGAATCCAGCAACGAGTGTGCGGAGAATATCAGCCGAGGTAGGAATTAGTGGTCCTCCTNGCAGCAATTGCGTCCACAAATCACACCAATGAGCTATACAAGCCGTGGAAAAAAAAACATCATTTCAAGATCAATTGTTAAGAATTTTAGAGAATAAACAACCTACAGCACCCTCTGATGAGGCCGAGGATGATTTAAACTTCTTTAAGTCATTGTTGCCAACTGTGAAAACTTTAAATGAACAGCAAAAAATCGATTTTCTGAACCACCTCAGGGTCCCTCATCCACGGTTAAAAGGTTATCCATTTATTTACTGGACACCCGATAGACGTTTCGGACGAGACAATCACTTTGTGAGGCACACATAAAATTGAGTCCTGCCCGATTCATTATATCACTAATGTAATTCTTCAAAAGTCACAAAAATTATTGTCTATAGCGACTCGTGTGGCGGGCAAAATAAAAATATTGCCAAACTTTTCATGTACTTGATAAAAGCACAAGAAATGAGTTGCAATAGCTGCGATCAACTTGAATCTATTGGAACACCTGCTTCAATTTTTGCAGCATTTCAAGGATTGCTCTGAAAAACTGAGCTCTGACGTAGTTCCAAGGATACATGAATATGGTTTGTAGTTCGAGAAGCTATCAAAACACTGCGTTGAAAATCCCGCAGATTCCGAAGTTAAATTGAAGGACTGTACGTTAAGATCCTTGAAGAGCAGATTCCAGTCAACCACACTTTACTATGTCGCTCTATTTCTGAATCTTCCTTACAAAACACTGAGGTCCTTGTCTGGAGAACAGCGAGAACATATAAAGGAAACAATAAAAGTCATCTCGAATACTTGGTACAACTGCAGGCTTGACAACTTGGATGAACAGCCTCATAGACATAGGGACCCATATGATGAATTTAAGGACAACTACGACGATGTCGCTGACAGTGATTTGCAAGTGCAAGAAATTGATACCGAGTTGCAAATATGTTTGAAGAAGCATGTGGATGTGGTGAGTCGGCGTGATGTACTGGAATTCTGGAAGAAGGCGGTGGATTTACCTCTACATAGAAGCCTTTCAAGATAGATTCTAAAAATACCACAAGCTCCGCATCCAGCTAAAGGCTGTTTTCGATGACAAGCCGGATCTTGGAAAGGAGGAGGACGCGGCTTCTGAGTGAAAATATTGATCAAATATTGCTTTTGAACAAAAACTTTGATGCTTGAGCATTGAGCTTTAGTTGACACTTGACAGCAGCTTATTTTCTTTAAACTTTTTTTTTGTAGAATATTTATTTGTAGAATATGTTAATTTTTTTTAATTGACCATATCTGGGTTTCGAGTTGATGTTCGTGAGCGTGTGTGTAGATTGTAGAACTTTAAACCTCGTGAGCGTACGTGACTCGTTTGACAGATACGTTTAGGCTGGGCGCAAAATGAGACACAGCTTGGTGAGGTAAGGCAGCGTGAGTTGCGGTGGGATTTTATGAACCTAAAAAAGGATAGTAGGTGCGCAGTTTGATTCGCAGCGTGACGCGACGCAGTATTAACCTAACGTGATTCTGCGAGACGCAGTGTCATTGCTGCAGTTTCGTTCCAAATTGACGTTACCACGGGCTGAGCCCGACTTAAAAAAATGGAAGAACATCAAAGACCGTCTCCTTAAAGATCGCAAGAATCCAAAAAGCGGTTTGGGGGCATCAAAACGCAAGAAATACGCGTATTATGATATACTGCAATTTTTGGTGCCCCAAGCCGAAGGACGAAAGTAATAGTTGTTGAGGGCCTCATATGATTTGAACACTAACATATATTTTTTTTTTAGTACGGAATCTAATACGTATACAGGAGGACACACCCCAAAATAGTGAAGATGCCGGAAGCCAAGAGGAAGTGGAAGAAGAAATTTTGCAAACGCAGCAATTGCGTCCACAAATCACACCAATGAGCTATACAAGCCGTGGAAAAAAAAACATCATTTCAAGATCAATTGTTAAGAATTTTAGAGAATAAACAACCAACTGTGAAAACTTTAAATGAACAGCNATATTTGAAGACAGTAGTGTATGGTAATCCTGTAAATATCCTGGAAGAGCTGCAGCTACGGAGTAATCAAAAGTGTCGAGAAATCCAAACCAAGGAGGGTGTTTTCGAAAGAGTTCGAATATCGTTGAGACGAAGATGTCGTGCCTGTTTGGAAATGGACGGAGGGCACTTTGAACATCTTCCGTAACTTAGTTTTTTGTTTGTTAAAAGCTTCCTTTGTCGGTTTATTCCTAATAAAATAAAATGTTTGAAAAACGAATAGTGGGTACATATCTTCGCAACCGTTACTTTGCGGACCCATGTTTATTAAGATTTTTCTGCATTTTGGTTCACACTATTATCTCCTGAAATATTTTACACACTTTTTTTAACACCCTGTATAAAGACTGCCATTATTGAAATATTATCATTGATTTTAGCTGCAGACCTTCAAAAAAAATGGAAGAACATCAACCCGTTTCCTTAAAGATCGCAAGAATCCAAAAAGCGGTTTGGGGGCATCAAAACGCAAGAAATACGCGTATTATGATATACTGCAATTTTTGGTGCCCCAAGCCGAAGGACGAAAGTAATAGTTGTTGAGGGCCTCATATGATTTGAACACTAACATATATTTTTTTTTTAGTACGGAATCTAATACGTATACAGGAGGACACACCCCAAAATAGTGAAGATGCCGGAAGCCAAGAGGAAGTGGAAGAAGAAATTTTGCAAACGCAGCAATTGCGTCCACAAATCACACCAATGAGCTATACAAGCCGTGGAAAAAAAAACATCATTTCAAGATCAATTGTTAAGAATTTTAGAGAATAAACAACCTACAGCACCCTCTGATGAGGCCGAGGATGATTTAAACTTCTTTAAGTCATTGTTGCCAACTGTGAAAACTTTAAATGAACAGCAAAAAATCGATTTTCTGAACCACCTCAGGGTCCCTCATCCACGGTTAAAAGGTTATCCATTTATTTACTGGACACCCGATAGACGTTTCGGACGAGACAATCACTTTGTGAGGCACACATAAAATTGAGTCCTGCCCGATTCATTATATCACTAATGTAATTCTTCAAAAGTCACAAAAATTATTGTCTATAGCGACTCGTGTGGCGGGCAAAATAAAAATATTGCCAAACTTTTCATGTACTTGATAAAAGCACAAGAAATGAGTTGCAATAGCTGCGATCAACTTGAATCTATTGGAACACCTGCTTCAATTTTTGCAGCATTTCAAGGATTGCTCTGAAAAACTGAGCTCTGACGTAGTTCCAAGGATACATGAATATGGTTTGTAGTTCGAGAAGCTATCAAAACACTGCGTTGAAAATCCCGCAGATTCCGAAGTTAAATTGAAGGACTGTACGTTAAGATCCTTGAAGAGCAGATTCCAGTCAACCACACTTTACTATGTCGCTCTATTTCTGAATCTTCCTTACAAAACACTGAGGTCCTTGTCTGGAGAACAGCGAGAACATATAAAGGAAACAATAAAAGTCATCTCGAATACTTGGTACAACTGCAGGCTTGACAACTTGGATGAACAGCCTCATAGACATAGGGACCCATATGATGAATTTAAGGACAACTACGACGATGTCGCTGACAGTGATTTGCAAGTGCAAGAAATTGATACCGAGTTGCAAATATGTTTGAAGAAGCATGTGGATGTGGTGAGTCGGCGTGATGTACTGGAATTCTGGAAGAAGGCGGTGGATTTACCTCTACATAGAAGCCTTTCAAGATAGATTCTAAAAATACCACAAGCTCCGCATCCAGCTAAAGGCTGTTTTCGATGACAAGCCGGATCTTGGAAAGGAGGAGGACGCGGCTTCTGAGTGAAAATATTGATCAAATATTGCTTTTGAACAAAAACTTTGATGCTTGAGCATTGAGCTTTAGTTGACACTTGACAGCAGCTTATTTTCTTTAAACTTTTTTTTTGTAGAATATTTATTTGTAGAATATGTTAATTTTTTTTAATTGACCATATCTGGGTTTCGAGTTGATGTTCGTGAGCGTGTGTGTAGATTGTAGAACTTTAAACCTCGTGAGCGTACGTGACTCGTTTGACAGATACGTTTAGGCTGGGCGCAAAATGAGACACAGCTTGGTGAGGTAAGGCAGCGTGAGTCACGGTGGGATTTTGTGAACCTAAAAAAGGATAGTAAGTGCGCAGTTTGATTCGCAGCGTGACGCGACGCAGTATTAACCTAACGTGATTCTGCGAGACGCAGTGTCATTGCCGCAGTTTCGTTCCAAATTGACGCTACCACGGGCTGAGCCCGACTTAAAAAAATGGAAGAAAAATTAATAGAAGCCGTTAGACTTTGTGAACTTTTATATGATACTAGTCATGAGGGCTATATGAGGACCAAATTAAAGACTGAAAAATGGAGTGAAATCGCTAAAGAAGTCGGTAAGTTTATTTATTCATATTACACATTTTATATTTCAATATTTCCCTGTAGCAACACTTTCTTTCTGCCAAGGTACCGCTCCGGCAGAGTTAAAATAATTTGTAAAATTCTGTCGAATCGTAAAAGCTTTCTGTGTACTTCGAACATTAGTTGGTTGTAATGGGTGCAGCTGATCTTGCGGCATATCTTCTTTTTCATCATTTGCATTTTGAGGTACTGAATAAGTCCTTAAATAATTGTGTAATACACAAGCTGCTTTAACAACAGTATTGACACTTTAATTTCAAAAGGTGTTCGAAAAATTCGAAATCGCGAGGCCAATATGCCGAAAGCGCATTCAACAGTTTGACGCGCTCGCGATAATCTGTAATTAAACACTTTGTTTTCATAATTATCAGTAACGCTGCGTTTAGGATAAGGTCGCATTAAGTTCTCAGGTAATGGGAACGCTTCATCTCCTACAAACACATACGGCATTGGGCCAACAAGTGGGGGTAGTTCAGTAGGTGCTGGAAGATGTAAGGTATGTTTCAGCATTTTCTTTGCCAAAACGCTTGTACTGAAAACGTTTCCATCACTAAATCTTCCTTGTGACCCTNAGGCAGCGTGAGTCACGGTGGGATTTTGTGAACCTAAAAAAGGATAGTAGGTGCGCAGTTTGATTCGCAGCGTGTCGCGACGCAGTATTAACCTAACGTGATTCTACGAGACGCAGTGTCATTGCTGCAGTTTCGTTCCAAATTGACGTTACCACGGGCTGAGCCCGACTAATAAAAATGGAAGAAAAATTAATAGAAGCCGTTAGACTTCGTGAACTTTTATATGATACTAGTCATGAGGCCTATATGAGGACCAAATTAAAGACTGAATAGTGGAGTGAAATCGCTAAAGAAGTCGGTATGAAAACTGGTAAGTTTATTTATTCATATTACACATTTTATATTTCAATATTTCCCTGTAGTAACACTTTATTTCTGCCAAGGTACCGCTCCGGCAGAGTTAAAATAATTTGTAAAATTCTGTCGAATCGTAAAAGCTTTCTGTGTACTTCGAACATTAATGGGTTGTAATGGGTGCAGCTGATCTTGCGCCATATCTTCTTTTTCATCATTTGCATTTTGAGGTACTGAATAAGTCCTTAACCCTTTGTTCCCTAGTGGTTTCACTATAAAACCACAGACACAAGAATTTTTCGCTACGTTCCCAGTGGTATTTGATTGAAACCAACACAAAGACATAACGTATAGAGGCTCCCCCTACTTAAACTTTACCGCGCTTCGCCATTTTCATTTACGTATTAGTCGGTAATAACACCTGTTGTAGAGCGGTCGGTTAGTGCCAAAGACTATACGCAAATTCTGTGATTTTTACATTATTTCGCTATGACAAGTAAGTTTTTTTTGTTTTTACAATGTTGATAACATTTGTATTTATGATAAAGGCACCTTATTATCAATAATTTTTAAATTGTAGTAACTATATTCATGATATACGGTGCCGGTTTCATGCTGAAACCACTAGGAAACTATTTATTATTGCAGGAAAAAAAGTGTATTCATACAGAGAGCTAGAGAATATGTCGGCAGATAATTTATTTACACTATTGGAGACTATTCCTTCAGATGGTGAGTCAGAGGAGCCGAGTAGTGACGAAGATGAGACAATGCACGATGACAATTTGTTTGACATATCGAATTTGCCAATAATATTTGTAGACGACCAGCCAGACCAGCTTCCAAGAGCCGACAATACAGAGAATATTACTGATGACGAGGAAGATTATATTCCCCTTTCTCTTTTGAGAGATAGGGAACTAGCCAAAAAGACAATCTGGACCAAGTCAGCGGAGTATTGCGTTACCAATATCAAGGAGTTTACGGAGGAAACTGGTCCTAAAGTTCCAGATGGTCTGGAGAGGCCAGTTGATTTTTTTACACTTGTTACCGAAAACTTTAATTGACAAAATCGTGTTTGAAACGAATCTATATGCCTTACAAAAACGTGGTGGAGACTCTACATTTACACCAACTTCTGCCAAAGAGATCAAAATTTTCATTGGAATAAATATCTTGATGGGAATTAAAAAGTTGCCCAGTTATTGTGATTACTGGTCGTCTAGGGAACAATTACGAGATCACTACATAGGTTCAGCAATGTCTAGAGATAGGTTTGCTTGGCTTCTGGGAAATGTGCATTTAGCAGACAATTCAGTGATACCTGCTCGTGACTCACCAAACTATGACAAGTTGTACAAAGTTCGCTTTTTATTGGATACTTTATCTGAAACCTTTTGTTCTTCTTACGCCCGTTCAAAACATCAATCTATTGACGAATTTATGATTCGTTTTAAGGGTCGCAGTTTTTTCAAACAATTTATGCCCCTAAAAGCCATCAAACGAGGGTATAAAGTCTGGGTTCGATCTAACGAGAATGGATACGTCTGCCAGTTTCAGATATATGTTGGAAAAATTAATAATCAACCTGAAAAAGACTTGGGCCAAAGGGTTATTTTAGATTTGACGCGAGATTTGGTAGGGAAAGATTATCACTTTTTCAACTCTGTGCCATTACAGAAGACACTTCAAGCAGAATTTACTTATGCATGCGGCACAGTCAGGGCTAACCGAAAAGATATCCCAAATGACTTACAATCTGACAAAGAATTACAGACCCGAGGACAATCTGACTNTAATGGGAACGCTTCATCTCCTACAAACACATACGGCATTGGGCCAACAAGTGGGGGTAGTTCAGTAGGTGCTGGAAGATGTAAGGTATGTTTCAGCATTTTCTTTGCCAAAACGCTTGTACTGAAAACGTTTCCATCACTAAATCTTCCTTGTGACCCTACATCAATAGTGATGAATTTATAATTTGAGTCGACGATAGCCATCAGCACAATGGAGAAAGTACGTTTGTAGTTGATATAAGAGGATCCACTTTTTCCAGGTTTTTTAATTACAACGTGCTTCCCGTTAATCGCTCCAATGCAATGCGGGAATGCCATTTTCTTTCAAAATCAAGAGCAACGGATTTCCAGTCTTCTTCTGAAGGTTCTGGCAAATATGTCGGTTGCATCAGTTTCCAAATTCCTTGCGATACTTCACGCACAACATTAGAGACCGTTCGATTACCCATTATGTAGCTGTATGCAATACTTTTGTAGCTGTTTCCTGTGGCTAAGTACCTGCAACAAAAAAATGATTAAGGCTTTGTTTTTGGAAAGTCACATTTGTTTTGGAAGTCTTACAAAGGGATATGATAGAATGATTAATAAAATGTTTAACGTTATATTAATATTACTCTAAAACTATTGTAGGAACCGAAGCAAAGGCGTTATGGGAGAAATTAAGGCAATCCTTAAGAGACGCGATTAGACGAAAACAAAAGAGTTACAAAACTGGGGCACCAGCAAAATCCATCAATGAATGGAGGTTCCACAAGCAGATGGGGTTCCTGCAGCCCTACATGGCTAACAAATCGAGGGAAGGAAACCTCCCTGAAGAAGATGATGTAATCATGACCCAAGATTCCACAGAGGTGGACATTGAAACTGTGAACACGCAAGAAGAAGAAGAAGAAGAAGAGTGAACATACAAGACGAAAGAGTAGGAGATGATGAAATACAAATTCTTCCAGACAACTCAGTTTCAGTGCCACCTTCATCAACCTCGACATTAAAGACGACTCCAAGATCGACTAAAAAAATTAAAAAAGATGTCACTGCCTTATTTAGGTAAAGCATAGAAAAACGCGAAGAGAGGGCTAAGGCAAGGGCGGAAGAGAGAAAAACTCTATTAAAAGAATTACAACCCACAGAAAACGATCCTCTATTTCACCTTTTTTATCTATGTATCACTCAACTAAAAAAATGCTCCCCTTGTATCAACATATGGTTAGAAATCGCGTCTTCAACGCGGTTTCAGATGTAGAAGCTAGGATACTAAACATTCATCCTATGTATGATGTTCCTCAATAATCTACCCAGCAGCAACCCAGTCCTGCCCAACAGCAGCCGAGCTCTGTCCAGCAACAGCCCTACTACCATATGCTACAACCTGGTCTTTCAACCTCTCTGTCTTGTAGCAGCAGTTCAACCCGAGGTTCATCAACCCCAGCTTATGTATATTCAGAGAAATCGCTTTTAAGCCCCACTGATAATAACCTCGAAGAACAAGACAATTACTCTATGTCTATGGCTTCATGTTAATACTTTCCAACCTAATAACTAATAAGATGCTTAACTACTGTAAATTAATAAACTAACTTACCTTAAGAATACAGCTAGTTTCTCTTCAGTTCCAATGGGCCTTGTTGCATTACATCTTTCTGCATCAATTTCTTCCCTAATGATCTCGTGCACTTCTTTAAATTGATCATGGTTTAGCCGAAAATAATTGTTGAATTGTTCGTCACTAAATTCGTTAGTTAACATAAATTCTCCATGAGTTTTTCTTCTTTTCATATATGAGCTTCTCCTTGACTTTTTATCAGCCAGCTGGGAGATAAGCGCTATAGTATCGGATTCGAATTCGTTTTCCGAATCAGATTCAGAACTAAATTGAAATTCAAGCGTAAGTGCAGTAGCAATTGTCTCCATATTTCGTTGTACTAGTACCATGTGACCAGTGTTGCCAGATATACCATTTTTATGGTATTTATACCATTTTTCGTCCATCATACCTATAAGTTTTTTGAGGATACCATTTTCCATTTTTCTACCATTTTTTTGCTGTAGATACCATTGTACTACCATATTTTTAATTCTATGTGTCAAGTCTGCTATAATAGGTATTAACGAACATCGCACATCTCTACTAACAAGAATGCCGAATTACCGAATGGCCACATCTCTACTCTACTTTCTAAAACACGTGGGCCAAGCGTCATCGGTCATCGTCGTGTGCAGGTGCACTGCCGTATTATATGTTTTATGGTGCACTGCAAACAGCAAGTACATTGCCCATTGGCCATTGCTGTTTCGCGCTAGCCAATATCCATTATACGACCTATACCTATCTCTTTTTGTAATGCTAGACGAAATTCGAAAGACGAACTACACTACAAGTAGAGTTCCGTATTCAGTACATCGTCACACGGTACAATTTGTTTGTCGCGGCAAAATAAAATGAGTGCTGAAGATTCCCAGTATAATCGACCAGGTCCGACTGTAAAAAAAAAGGAAATTGAGCAGAAGTATCGATCCGAATGGGAAAAACAATTTCCTTGGATAACTGATGTAGAAGGTATGAAATCACAAAGAGTAACTTTAAGAAAAGAGACCAAACTTTTATTTTTAGGGAACCGATTTCTATCGAAATGCAAATGTTGCGACGCACACTTAAAATGTGATGTTTCTGTGTTAAAAACTCACCAAGGCAGCGCTAAACACATAAAAAATAGCTCAAAACTAGATTGTAAATCGAGCAAAATTCTCTCTCAGTTTTTGAAGCCTCAGTGTGACAATATCCTCGTTGAACAGACAAAAAAATCAGAAATATTGTTAGCAGGGTTCTTTTCAGAACATAATATAGCTTTTTTGGCATCTGACCATTTGACTGGTGTTTTAAAACGTTGTTTTCCAGACTCAAAAGTTGCGGGAAACTTATCCTTAGGCAGAACAAAGTTAACCAATATTGTAAAAAATGTAATTGCACCGTGCGAAAGGCAAACTTTGGTAGAAAAATTATTGAAACGCAGATTTAGTGTACTTATAGATGAAAGTACCGATATTGGTACAGTAAGTAGTTTATGCATTGTTGTAAGATTTTTTGATGAAGAAAAAAAACTAATCATTTCCCAGTTTTATAAGTTGTTCAATTTTTTTGATGAGAAAAGTGCGAACACTAGTGCTACAGCTGAACATTTGTATAGCATTCTTATCAATGCATTTTTGTCACATAATGTTCCACTTGAAAACATTATAGGATTTGGGTCTGACGGATGTAACACCATGATGGGAGCGCACAATTCAGTTTCTTCTCGTCTTAGGGAGAACTTTGAAGGCATAGTAATAAATAAATGCGTTTGCCATTCTTTGCATTTAGTTGTAAGTCAGGCTTGTAAAGTACTACCTAGAATTTGTGAAGATATGACACGTGATATATATAACATTTTTAAAAATAGTGCCAAACGCGAAAGGGAACTTAAAGAATATCAGCATTTTTGCGAAGTTGAGCCACATAAAATATTAAAAGCATCGCAAACAAGATGGTTGTCACTTTTAAGTGTAGTTAAAAGAATTCTAGAGCAATGGCCAGCTTTAGAATTGTATTTTACGAGGAGTACCATAGAAGATAGATTGTTATCATCAGAAAACATTTTGTATGCCCTACGAAATCCTTTAAATAAATTATACTTTTATTTTTTAAATTGGGTTCTCCCAAAAATTGTGAACTTAATGAATATTTTCAAAGTGACAAAGTTGTAATTACCGAAGTATACCCTAAAATGTGTTCGACATATAAAGACTTATTGTTATGTTTTATGGATCCAAAATATATAAACCAAACCGAACTATCTCTTATCGATCCCGAAAGGGAAGGAAAATTTATAAATATTGTAACGATTTATTTTGAATTTAGAGCATAAATCAGGCGGGGACCAAAATTTAGATGTCGACACCAATACTTACTCAGGTGTATAACGGGCGGCCTACTTTCAGAGCTATCTTGTAGATCGATTTTCGGTCAGTGTAGGGATAAATAATTGTCGGGAATAAAGAACTGCANAATGGAGAAAGTACGTTTGTAGTTGATATAAGACGATCCACTTTTTCCAGGTTTTTTAATTACAACGTGCTTCCCGTCAATCCCTCCAATGCAATGCGGGAATTGCAATTTTCTTTCAAAATCAAGAGCAACGGATTTCCAGTCTTCTTCTGAAGGTTCTGGCAAATATGTCGGTTGCATCAGTTTCCAAATTGCTTGCGATACTTCGCGCACAACATTAGAGACCGTTCGATCACCCATTCTGTAGCTGTATGCAATACTTTTGTAGCTGTTTCCTGTGGCTAAGTACCTGCAACAAAAAAATGATTAAGGCTTTGTTTTTGGAAAGTCACATTTGTTTTGGAAGTCTTACAAAGGGATATGATAGAATGATTAATAAAATGTTTAACGTTATATTAATATTACTCTAAAACTATTGTAGGAACCGAAGCAAAGGCGTTATGGGAGAAATTAAGGCATTCCTTAAGAGACGCGATTAGACGCCAACAAAAGAGTTACAAAAGTGGGGCACCAGCAAAATCCATCAAGGAATGGAGGTTCCACAAGCAGATGGGGTTCCTGCAGCCCTACATGGCTAACAAATCGAGGGAAGGAAACCTCCCTGAAGAAGATGATGTAATCATGACCCAAGATTCCACAGAGGTGGACAATGAAACTGTGAACACGCAAGAAGAAGAAGAAGAAGTGAATATACAAGACGAAAGAGTAGGAGATGATGAAATACAAATTCTTCCAGATAACTCAGTTTCAGTGCCACCTTCATCAACCTCGACATTAAAGACGACTCCAAGATCGACTAAAAAAATAAAAAAAGATGTCACTGCCTTATTTAGGCAAAGCATAGAAAAACGCGAACAGAGGGCTAATGCAAGGGCGGAAGAGAGAAAAACTCTATTAAAAGAATTACAACCCACACAAAACGATCCTCTATTTCACTTTTTTTTATCTATGTATTACTCAACTAAAAAAATGCCCCCCTTGTATCAACATATGGTTAGAAATCGCGTCTTCAACGCGGTTTCAGATGTAGAAGCCAGGATACTAAACATTCATCCTATGTATGATGTTCCTCAACAATCTACCCAGCAGCAACCCAGTCCTGCCCAACAGCAGCCGAGCTCTGTCCAGCAACAGCCCTACTACCATACGCTACTTCAACCTCTCTGTCTTGTAGCAGCAGTTCAACCCGAGGTTCATCAACCCCAGCTTATGTATATTCAGAGAAATCGCTTTAAAACCCCACTGATAATAACCTCGAAGAACAAGACCATTACTCTATGGCTTCAGTTACTCTTCAAAACTATGTTAATACTTTCCAACCTAATAACTAATATTACACTTAACCACTGTAAATTAATAAACTAACTTACCTTAAGAATACAGCTAGTTTCTCTTCAGTTCCAATGGGCCTTGTTGCATTACATCCTTCTGCATCAATTTCTTCCCTAATGATCTCGTGCACTTCTTTAAATTGATCACGGTTTAGCCGAAAATAATTGTTGAATTGTTCGTCACTAAATTCTTTAGTTAACATAAATTCTCCATGAGTTTTTCTTCTTTTCATATATGAGCTTCTCCCTGACTTTTTATCAGCCAGCTGGGAGATAAGCGCTATAGTGTCGGATTCGAATTCGTTTTCCGAATCAGATTCAGAACTAAATTGAAATTCAAGCGTAAGTGCAGTAGCAATTGTCTCCATATTTCGTTGTACTAGTACCGTGTGACCCACCCTACACTAAATGACATGAAGTGAAAAACTGCATTGTAATTTGCGCGGTTCGCGCTCTAGCAGTTTTCTCCCGTGATAAAAACTCACCGTGACTCACGCTGCCTCACCTCACCCTGCGTCTCATTTTGCGCCCAGCCTTACGAGCGTGTATGCGCGTTAGTCAAAAATTACTCACGCGCCCAGAGAGAATGAAATCAGCATAGAAACGGCTAAAACTGCCGACTCAATATAAAGAAGTACAAGCAAATCATATTTTTGTAGAAAAATTTAAAAACCATAAATCAGAGATTGGATCAATTTTATAGTTCTATTATTTCTAATAATTCATATGCATGTGTGTATGTGTGATGTACAGGGAGAATTACATTAATAAGATACAATTGTTACTTGATGATAGAAAATAAAACTCCAAACTTAGAGGTGATGCTACTTGCACATTACAACAGAAGGCAAATAAATTTGTAACAAAAATATAAATTGTTAGACAATGAACCTCTTATAATCCATTAACTCCTAGGTTATATATACTTCCAAAAATTCATAAACCTGTTTTATCCATGCGGCCTATAGTATTTTCAATTAATAACCCAAATGGAAAATTATCAACATTCTTAATAGATATCTTGACGAAGTCTTATGACACTAATCATGATTTTTATGTTAAAGACACTTTTTCGTTCAGTACTTTTATCAATGATTTTCAATTATCTGCAGGTTATGTAGTGGTTTTGATGAAATCTCATTATTTACTAATTTATCAAAAAATCTAGTTTATTAGTGTTTAACAAACAATTGGAACATTATTTCTCAATAATGTAAATTTAATTTAAATAGTTTTTTGGCTATTCTTGATTATATATTTTTTTCTAATTATTTTTTATTCAATAGTAGTTAATACAAACATATTTTTGGCACGCTAATGGGCTCCAAAATTTCTCCTATTTTTGTGCTTGATAAATTGATTAGGTTTTGTTTGGCAAAGATACCTTTCAATATCCCTTTTGTTAAAAAATATGTAGATGATTTATTGTCAGCAGTTCTTCATGACAAGCTTGATGAGGTGCTCAACATTTTTAATAGCTACGAAGCTAATATTCAAATTACATCAGAGAAGGAGGTTAACAACAGTACCTTCCTAGACATGACTGTTCTACGTGAACGTTACGTACAAAATGGTACAGGAAACCGATGAGTAGTGGTAGATACCTGAATTTCCACTCATATCATAATTATAAAATGAAGATGAACTTGGTATTGGCATTAAAACCCAGGGTGTATCCTCCACATCCACTTTTAGAGAAGACTCACTACGAAAGTTGAAAGGTGTTTTGATTAACAATTCATATCCTGAAAAGGTCCTCAATAAAATAACTTTTAGTACATCTGAATATAATATTTCTTCTGTCTGAAAACAACAATAATAATATTGCTAGTGTTAGCGTTGAGAATATTCCAATTTCCATTTGCTTCAATTTCTCCTAAAATCGGCAAATTAATCTTCTTTAAAAACAGAAAAACAAAGTAGACACCTAAACCACTGGACAAAAATTGGCCAAAAAATCCAACGTAACTGGTAAGTAGTATTTTATTTTTAAACCCATTGAAGATATTGGTAAGATATACTTCCGTAAGGTTTAAGAAAGTAGTTACACAAATATTCCCTGGCATCAGCACCCTCGACGGTTGGTCTCCTATGATTGCTTGATATCAAATGGCATATCGAAATGACCACGACTGCATTAATTTGTACATCTTCGTTTTTTTTTTTAGTAAAATTATGTATAGGGTATCCCAACGAAAATTTGACCCCCCCTATAATTGGAAAACCGAATAATATTTCAAAATTCGCCGAGACCCGTCGATTTTTGTTCTTGGGGGGAACTTTTTTGACAGTCAAGCCAACTCGATATGTTCATCCCCCTAATGCCTAGCAACCCCAACTTAAAAATTTCAAATGCAACTACCCCACTTGTGGCACATCATTTTAAAGCCCTTTTCATTGCGAATACAGTGACGTACCGTTTTTAGAAATCGGTTGAGATTTGACAGAATTATTGGTTACAAACGAAAAGATGACAAACCAACTTACGCGTAGTAATTTCTACACAAATGCCCACCACTAATAAGTTTTTCATCTACTACACATGACCGCATTACCTAATTGTTATTGATGTGTCTATCAGTTTACAAAAAAGTCAGAAATGAAATAAAAAAGCTNGGAGTCGCCAGTATACGAGGGTTCAGCAGGGTCCACCAACGGTGTACGAGAGATTTAGATTGAAATCCAGGGCTCGATAAGTAGAACCAAATTGTGCATGAACTGTTTACTTCATTTATTTTTTTTATTCACTATATTTTTTTTGACATACACATTTAGAGAGTCCATAGGGTCAAATGTTGATAGATATTTAAGCTGATGATTACTGTTGATAAATTTTCATAGAATTTCTTTAGAGAAAACTAGGGACTAGAATAGGCAATTGATTTGACAAAAACATTGTGCTTTGGGAAAAGAGCAATTCGGGTCAGCCTTAAAACTTGCGGAACACCATCCTAGGTACAGGTATATTTTGTCATACCAAGGTATACATACTCTGCGCTTACGTAAGCCCATGGTACATAAGTAAATCGCAAACGAACCCCGCCCATGGGGTATAGTTTTTGACTCTTTTCCTATATAAAATCTTGAGATAATCACATGTTAATATATTACTTTACATTTTTGTGTTTTTTTTTTGGTCTATACAAGTGTTTGTACATATTTGTGAATGAACTGAGTAACAACCTGTTTTGTATATAGCTGTAAATAAATTGGGTAACGGGTTGCCGTAGTATCATTTACTTTTGCCCGACTGTTAGTGTCCTGTTGAGATTAGAATCAAAGATTTGGTGATTTGGCTTTGACAGATTTACTTTGACAAATTAAATTTAAATTACCTGGCGCCCATTTCAAAATTTTGGAAGTAGATTTTCTTGTGTATTACTGGAGTGGTTCTCCCTACCAAGACCCACCCCATCTCCACTGTAGCTGCCGCTAGCACACCCTGCCTCGGGGGCAGGACACCACTACAGGGTAGGGTAGTGGCATTATCTCGTTGACCTAATACACTCCAGACCTGAGTTGTACATTGCATAGAAATATTAGGTCAGCGTTAGAATATATTTAATATTTATTTAGGTGTTGAAGTTCTTGGTCATATAAATACATTAAAAAGAGAAGAAAAAAATGATTTTTTTCTGAGATGTAGAAATTTTCTTAAAACTTGTTGCACAGAAATATTAAAACGTTTTAATTTTGATGACCACATTTTAAAAACTATTTGTATTTTGGATCCAAAAAATAAAACAAAACCGCAATCAATAATTGAGTTGGCAAATGCTATACCGAGAGTCTCTAAAAACTTTTCTTTACAACAGATTGATAATGAGTGGCGAGATTTATTTATAATAAAAACTCATCCTGAAATTGACTCTATGGTTAATATGCAAATAGATCAATTTTGGGCTGAATTACGTACCATACAAAATATGTTAGGTGAAAAGCCATTTGAAAATATAGCCAATTTTGTTCTTGATTTATTATGTTATCCACATTCAAACGCCGAGTGTGAAAGAAGATTTTCCAAATGCAATCTAATTAAGACTGATTTATGTAATAAACTAGAATGTGATACAGTTGATGCACTATTACTTTCCAGCCAGGCAACTAACAAATCATGTATAACTTTTGAACCTACAAAAAAAATGATATCTCGTATGACTAGTGACACACTGTACAAAAAATCTGAAGATTTGGATAAAACAGCATCTACTGGATGTTCTGGTGATAATCTTTAAGAATAATACCACTTATCCTGTTAATCATGTAGGTATATCTACATGTTTTAAAATACAAAAAATATAATTTTTATACTTTTTACATACCTATATTTATGTATATCTATATAAATTAGTATTTAAGCATTTGTTTGTTACATATATCATATTTATTGAGTTTACGTTTTGTTTTAGAGATTTGTTGTTCTGTTTGTACAAAAGGTGTCTATATAAAAAATACTTTGTTATTTAAATACATAGTTTAATATACCTATAAATTTTATATTACTGTTGTTTTTTTACTTATTGATTATGTGTAAAACCTTGTTATTTTAGTGTTATCAAGATACCATATTTGTCAGTAAAATACCATTTTTTTCAAGTGTCGGATACCATATATATTTTTTTTCATCTGGCAACACTGCGCTAGCCACAATTCGCCTTTCCTATTGCTAGTTTTGGGGTGTTTGCGTTCGAGTGGTAAAGTAATGCTGTGGCGTTGTAGCAGTCGTCGACAAAATTCTTGTTGAATAACGGATGACAGCGTCGACAAGAACTGAAAACAGTCGCGTGTCTGAGCGGTGTGACCTGATTTGTTTTTGTTTCGTTCACGACTTGATTTTTTTCGTTTCGCGGTGGTAGACGTCAGAAAAAAACGTTGGTTTTTGCTATGGTTTAAAAGTGCGTGTTTTTTGCAAACTGTATCGCAATGGTGGTCCTCAGTGGGATTTTCATTGCGTGGACAATGGAATCTGTGCTGGAGTTTTCGATTTTCGTTGGGTTTCTGTACTGGGCCTTCCCTGGGTTCTTCAGCGAAGGATTCACCAGGTTTGTTCTGATAAATTTTGTAGTAACTGGTGTACCTATACTGTTTAATGATCGAGGAATGCGTTAAAACCGACACAAATTGCAATTTAATAGTGAAAGCTATTTTATGTATTTTAGATTAAGAATTTATACAAGGTGTCGGGTAAGTATCTACTAATCTCAGTATCTCAGGAGTGTATAGGAGAGGTCAAAATAACATTAAGTGTAAATAATACTTTTCTAAATTTTCTCTTATATGCACAATTTTTTGTCTAGAATTATTATTAGTTATTAGTAAACAAATTTGGAATAGAAGGAAAGGTGGTTCAGGCGAGTGTTCAGGGATTATCTGACTGACAGGCGGCAGGTTACTAAAATAAGGGACAGTGTGCCCTCGGCAAAAACTAATAGCTTTGGTGTGCCTCAAGGTAGTGTCTCGGGACCATTATTGTTTTTGGTGTATATTAACGACATTAAGGATTTGCAGAATGAGATTTTCTTAAATTTGTTTGCAGACGACACCTTACTGTCGGTTACCAGTAATTGGTTGGACACAGTTAAATTTAATATTGATGAAACTAAAGCAATGACTATTAGAACTTCATTTAAGTACAGAAATATTAATAAAGACGATACATTTAAATATAGAAGATAAAATATTTGCTATAGATAAAAAATTCCGTGCAAAAACTGTGTGGAATTTTTTTGCGTAAAAAATATCTGTTTAGAATTATTTCGTGTACGGACTAGGATTATTTTTGTGTAAAGTTTGTCCAGTGTCTTTCAAATTTACCGCGAGCTCTGCTCTAGCAGTGCGCGCCTGTATGATGTAAGTTTTGAAGATATAATTTCTGATTTCGCTCACAACAAATCAAGAAAAAAATTATATTGTTACATTTCTATATTATATAATAAATATTATTAAATTAAATGATTAATGTAATTAATTACTTTATTATTATTACCATGGGGGTTTTAAAGCCCATATGATTTGTTATTCAACATTGTTTCTAAAGTGGTTCGAGGACTTTTAAGGTCTTTTGTTGGAAGATTTCATCGGCAATATATTAGAGTAAATATTTTTTTCCGTGATTGATTCTACTGGTTTTTGAATTTGAACTGTATGCATACAGAACTAGGACAAATATTTGAAAAAAAAATGTGTACCGAATTTGAATAAATTTATTGAAACGGTTTTCCAGTTATTCAGAAAAATTGTTTTGTTTTTATTAATTTCAACGCCCTGTATCTGTGGCTTTCTGCGCCTATGTTCTATTAAAATCTGGACCACCTTGTATATTTTTTAATATTTTATGTAATATTCAAATACTTACACAAATAAGAATTTATTTTTTCAGTACTTAAATAAAAACTTGAAATTATTTACTTTTGTGTTGCTTAATATTTTGTTAGGTAAGTTATTTTGTTGTATATCATCTTTTTTTTCATATTATTTGCGTTAAACATCATCATCAGGCATATATTTGTCATAAGGGTAAAAAACACTAATTTTAACACGAATCATATCCTCGTCCTATAAGAAAGTAATTAATTAATTTTGATTACATGTTTAACCTTGAACTTAACTTATCTACTTTATCGGAAGATTTCTCACGCTTCATTTAATTAGAAATTTGAACATTTCTGTATAAATACGGTAGGGATCAATTCCATTGTTTGTTAATAATGAAATAAGTGCATATTGTTTTTAATATACTTAAATTTCTGGCTTGATACAAAACTTATCATGCAAGATAAGGATTCAAATTTGTCTCTAGTTAATGAGGTTATTTTTATTATACATGTTATAAAAATTTATTGCAGACATAGGCAAGAAATATGAAAAACGCAGACAATAAACACCTTGTTTTTGGTGTTATCTGTTGCTATCATTGATTATTTTTGTTCTAACCTAATTAAGAGACAATATAACACTAACTCAACCTTAGGGAGAAAACGCAGGAGTAATTTGGTGTGGAAGCTTGTGTAATATTTGAGTAATACAGAGTATTATATAAGTACATTTAAGAGTACTAATATTTACGTAATATTAAATTTAAATTATTTATGTCAAAGCACGATAAGCGCATGAATTTATTTTTGAGTAATGTATTTTATGTAATCTAGTTTAATCTGTTTTGTTTTTGGAAATTTTTTAAATCCTGCAGAAACATATTACGCAACCATTGAAAGAGAATTATCAGCAATAGTATGGAGTTGCAAATGTGTTTTTTTTATTTACCATTATTTCAGACCACGAACCGTTAGAATGGCTTTCAAATTTAAAAAGACTTATTATATGGAGAGTACATTCGAAGGAATTTGACTATGAAATAAAATACAAACAAAGAAAAATAAATAATTAATTACGTAACAGACGTCCAATAGTTAGTTAATTAACGATTTAATATTATGAAAAAAAATATATCTTGGGAACAAAGAGGCTTAGGTGATTTCTCCTTTTTCAAAATTACCGTAAAATAAGCTTTATTTAATGCAAAAAGAGCGAATTCCCGAGCGGTTTTTGCCTGACCCTCCTACTTTGTTAGTTGTAAAGGGCAACTTAATTTCAACTTGTTGACAATTTTCTACTAATAATTTTTTCACGTTCAAACTAATTCGACTGGTGTATTTATCGGGAGTCAAAATTCAAGACGTACCACAAAAGGTAGGGTTACCATTCGTCCGGATAAAGCCGGACATGTCCTCCTTTTTAAAGAAAATTTAATTGTCCAGCCGGATTTCCCCTCTGTCCGGCTTTTTAAAAATTGTATCAATAAAAATTGCTGCACCTGACACTTACTTGAAAATTTTTAATATTTTAATCAAGATTAACATGATTAGTTTTCAATCAAAATCACAATCTTAACAATACTATTATCCTTGGATACTCAACAATAACATTCGGTGGCTACGGAGTGAATGTAAGGATGCCCGCAACATATTTTATGAAGTTTTTGTTCCATTTGCTAACGCAATATATGCAAAATGCAATGTTTTTTAAGTTCACTTGTGTTTACAACTATCTTTTATTTTCCTAATAAAGTAAAATAAAATGTTCAAAAAATGTCCTCCTTTTTCATTGAAAGTCATCCTTTTTTGTTACAATTGTCATACTTTACATGTTTCACATCTGGTAACCCTATATAAATCTTAAAAAATAGAAATATCTTCTGGTCCTTATCATTACAGATACATAAATATTGCCAACTTGTGAAATAATTAATACTATATTAAATTGATTAATTTTTCTTTGGGGACACCGAAAATACATTTACT